>NC_068987.1:15946337-15968137 GCF_001194135.2 Octopus bimaculoides | reverse complement strand
AAATCATGAAAATGCAGAGTAACATACAAATGGAACTTATTGGCTTAAAAACAAATTCATTATTGGAAATGAAATTTAAGGAGCTGCCCTCTGTTCCAACTACAATCCATGTGATTAATTTCTGGCAATTGTAACCCTAAAAACACATTTTTTTAAAAACTTTAAAAAAAAAAAAAGAAAGAAATATATTTGCCCAGAGTTAGACTTTTTTTTTTTTTTTTTTTTTTTTTTTCCAGAATGACACACAGATGTGAACAAACATTACAATCCATGAAATAGATTTTAGAATTGGTGTGGGGAAGAAAAAGAAGAAAAAAAACATAATCGACTAATTAAAGTTTGAAGAATTCACAGCTGCTTTCAAGGAACAAATTTTAGTTCCAAACATAAAAACCCTTGGAAAAATTATTTCCTTAGTATTCTGATAGGTAATCTAGTATATTTGGGTTATTTAAAAAGAAAACATACCTATTTAGCCGTTACACTATTTCAAACCTGTAAATGGAGTAGGGGAATTTGATGTACTTTTATTTTAATGATTTAGTGTGAAACCAAACTAAACAAAATAAAAGAAATCAGTCTGAAAGGAAAATATGAAAAAGGAACAGACTGGATGTACAAACAAACTACAAGATCGCTGAGTGAGTCGAGTTAATGCATACCTTTACCAAAGCAGAGACAAGGATGCATTTGAAACAATAACCTTTAAATCATATGACCAACAATATTCAATAATTACATTTCAATAAAATTTATGAGAGAGATATAGGGGTGGGGGATAGAAAGATTGTGTGTGTGTGTTGTTGTTGCTGATGCTGCAAAGATGAAGAACCAAGTCATGGCCTGAAGAAAACTTCTCTGATCTGACCGGTAATTATCACATGCATGTGCACAGAGCAATACTGATTACTGTGGAACCAAATAATATGAGTCTCAATTATTATGCAGTTGGTAGTGTATCACCAGAATTTGACTATTGCATATAAGAATTTACTATTGAATACAGTATGTATAAGGAATGAAAAATAATACAGTATTTCTTCAGTTCTTTTTCTTTTACCTCCCACGGAGTTGTTCTTTGGTACATTTGCATCATCATTGTTTTAATGACCACTTTTCCAAGCTTGTATGGGTTGGATGGAGTTTATTGAGGCAGATTTTTCAGTGACCAGATGGCCTTCCTGTTTCCAAACAAGGTAATATTTCCACCATGGCAAGACATGATTTCAGAGAAGACAGAAAATTAATGACAATGCTTCTACAATAGAGAACTCATTTGTAACTATCTCATGATGTTGAAACACACACACACACACACACACACAGAGGCTTCTATCAGTTTGTCTATCAAATCCACTCACATTTTGGTTGGCCCAGGGCTATAATAGAAGACACTTGCCCAAGGTGCCAGGGAGTGGAACTGAACCTAAAACCATGTGTTTGGGTGACAAACTTCTTAACCACAAAACCATACCTGCATATACTTTCTATTTTGGGTAACTAAATTACTTCAATTTCTTCAGATCACACAATTCAGACAAAAACTCAGAATTGAATTTCTAGCAGGTTTCTTTGATCAAACGAAAATCATGGAAATATAAGCTAGCGATATAATGTATTTACCAAACTTGCCAAAGAATACACCCAAATCTTGCTTTCCAATCACTTTATTAACTTATTTTAATATAAAGCAACTAAAAAAATTTTTTTTTTTTTTTTTAAAAAAGGCCTTATATGGTTCTGAGTTCAGGCCCATTATGTAGCATTTTGGGTAAGTTTCTTCTATTATAGCCTCAAACTAACCAAAGCCTTGTGAGTGGATTTGGTAGATGGAAATTTTTAAATGCTGGTCGTGTGTGGGTGTGTGTCTTTGTGCTGTGTTTTCCCCACCACCACTGCTTGACAATCGGTGTTGGTTTATGTTTCCATAACCTAACAGTTCAACAGTGAGACCAATAAAACAAGTATAAGGCTTACAAAATAAATACTGGGGTTGATCTGTTCAATTTCACTTTTTAAAGAGGTGCCCCAGCATGGCCACAGTCCAATGACTGAAACAAGTATAAAAGATAATTCTAAATCCTTAAAGCAACATACTCAGCAGAGAGTGGCTGTGTGGTTAAGAAGCTTCCTTCCCAACCATGCAATCCTGGATTCTGTCCCACTGCATGGCACCTTGGGTAAGTATCTTCTACTATAGCCCCCAGGCCAACCAAAGCCTTGTAAGTGTATTTGGTAGATGGAAACTGAAAAAGCTCATCACATGTATGTATAAGTGTGTGTACCTCTTGTCTTGACATTACGTGATGGTTGTAAACGGGCATCATCATCATCATTATCACACAAGTGAGGTTGTTTGTTTCCAGTCTTCAAGGAAAAACATATTTAGATATGGGAAAACAAGGTATGGATTGGTGATAGAGTGGGCATCGGCCACAGAAAATTTGTTTTAACAAATTCCGTCTGACCCAGGCAAGCATGGAAAAGTGGACACTAAATGATGAAAATGATGATGAATGATCAATGCCGGCTACACGATAAAATCATTGATGCCTCAGAGGAATATCACATCACTGTTAGGGGTATTTGGGGTGGGGTTACTGTAAAACCGACATGGTCTGTTACTTTGGTCTTAAATCTGCCCATGCATCAAGAGAAAAGAAAATTCAAAGAACTCTAGTGGATTCTCACTTGCTTCATTCTATGAAGACAAAAGCCTTGAAGTGATGCTCCAATAAAAGAGTCAAAAGATTACAGAAAATTAATTCCTACAGAAGAATATTAGCATTTTCTTTTCTTTTTAAAAAAAAAAAACAACCAATGATGTAACATTTCTCAGTGGAACAAGGGAAGGGTGGGGGTTATCAACTTTATGCAAAAGGTATGAAAAGCTTGAGAGAGTTAAGTAGCTTACCAAATGATCCAGAAACTGGAAGGAATCACTCAGACTCGGACCCTATTCTCCAGTGATTTCGAGCACTAAGTATTGCATTATCAACAACACTACAGTAGTGCAAAGAAAGAAAAAACTATAATAAGAATTTGATTCAAGAAGAATATTTCGAGAAAAAATCTGTAATTACATAATAGGTTTTATTTTTAATATATTTAGAAAAGTGGTTAAAAAATTACTACTACTATTATTACTATTATTAGAAATTTTACAAGTTGCCAAATAAAACTTTTCATTCGGGGAACTACATACAACACAATGAAGATATGCTGACATTCAATACATGTGCTGTAATATCGTCATATGAACAATATTATAAACTAGAATGGAGTTGGAACACTACTAAAAGAGAAAATCAACCAAGGATGCCAACAGACAGGGGTGTGTGTGTGTGTGTGTGTAAGATTGTATCTGACTTAACTCGTTTGATAACAACCCACCTGGGACCACCCCTGGTTCTGTGGTACAAATTTCCAATTTGAAAGTGATCTAAAAACAGTTTGTCAAAATTCAATCTCATGTTAATTTATGTTTCAAATACCAGTTTCCTGTTCGATCTTATATGACAGTTATCTCACAAAATTTTCGTTGTTTTCGAAAGTAATTAAAACAGAAGCAGGATATGTCAACAGAAATATGGTAACAAAAGGGTTAAGATTGTCATTGTTAAAAGAAAGGTAAAAAAAAAAAAAGAAAAAAAAACATTCCTTGAGGACTGTGTGTAATTATGTAAGAAATTATCATGCCCTTGGGATTGATCAACTAAATATCGGTAATATAATGTGACAGAAAAAAAAAATTGACTACCTTCACTGATTCCTTTGTAGAAGTTATGAGTGGCAGAATTGATCAGAATTATGGAAAAGTTTACTGGAGTTATTTGATTATATATCCCCTTATGTAAAGAGTTCAAATCATGCTGGATGAGCTTTGTTTTCATCCTTCTGTGAGGGTCAATAAAATACCAGTCAAGAGATCAAGTCAATTTAACCACCTGCATCCCACCTCAAAATTAGTGACTTTATGCCAAAGCTGAGAATCATCATCATCATTATTTGATTTCCAAATTCTATACTGTCATAGGTTGAATCCTAATTTTTGCTACCATCTTCATCATTAACCACAAATTTAATATATTTTGTTGTATTGAGAGGGTGGGGTCATTTTGCCAATAATAAGCACACACACACACACACAGGTTCTATTTCATTTCTTTATTTTTATTTGTCAATTGGTTAACCATTTAACCTATTAACTACTCAATAGCTTGATTAATCATTTGTTTGGTCAATCAATCAGCTATATTTGTTAGAGTCCTTTCATCACTATTCACAATGTCAGTGATGCAGTTACGAATGGTAACAAAACGACTTGGACAAACTTAGGTGGTTGAGTGACTGAATGATTAATCAAACAATCAATTAGTTAATTGGTTAAATGGTTAACAAAACGACAAATAAAATAAAGAAGCAAAACAGAACCTGTGTGTGTGTGAGTGTGTTTGTTGATAGAATGACCCTCCTGAGATGCAAAAAAAATATGTTTCAACACATGAGTTCACATCAAGAATTTTGCAAACCAAATACACAAAGCAAAATAATATATTATTTTCCTCGCAATCATATAAACACTTGTGTGTATTTTACATTCCATAACAGACTACTATAGCAATAAAAACAAATTTCAATAAAATTACTGTTTCACAACAATCTAGCATGTTTTTTTTTTTAATCCCTAGAGTTAAATTTGGTCATAGCATATATTTTGTTTGAAGAATAGGAAGCAAGTCTAAATAGAAAATAGCAATTTAGTAACATACTATATAACTATATTTTAAGGTTTTACTCCAACAGCAGAAGGGAGAGATAGAAGTGACCATTTGATCATTTTTGCTTTGCAAAGGTTATTGCAAAAACATGTATGCATAAACACACATACATCACAAACAGACCACACATAGACACACACACACACACACTTCCAATCACATTCCCTGCAGATCTGCAATGCAACAAAATAATATAGAGTATCACTATGTCTGTATTCACTGAATAAAAATTTTCACTAGATTTACTTTCGTAAGTTATTGTATTAGCAAAGGTACTTTAATCTAACTCAAGGCTTCATACCATATTGGGCAAAAATCAATTAGTTTAAGCTACTATTATTCCAAAGCCTCAATACACTGACTAATAATCTATTGATTGATCTGTCCCAAAATGTATGGGAATGTCTATTTTCAGAAATATCCAATCCATCCTGGCATGGTAAAATAAGAAATAACAAAATAAAAACCTTGAGAGTGAAATCTGGCAGTATGTACGTATGCGTTTGTATATATGTCTCTCTATGTCTGTGTCAGCATTTTAGTTTACGGAGGCTGCGTTCCTTTGTGATAAACAGTAACCAAACATTTTGGTAAATAAAAGTTGTTAAAATAAATACCAGACTGAAATCAAGTACCGGGGCCAATATGATCAACTAAGACCTTTGAAAGTGAAACCCCAAGATGGCTGCAGTCTAGTAACTGAAACCAATGGAAGAGTAAATGAGTATATAAATTATACAGCTATAATTTAACACTGAATGAAATAATAATAATAACCCTTTCTACTGAAGGCATAAGGTCCTGAAATTTTGGGGGAGGGTGCTAGTCAATTACATCGACCCCAGTGTTTCACTGGTACTTAATTTATTGACCCTTAAAAGGATGAAAGGCAAAGTCAACCTAAGCAGAATTTGAACTCAGGACATAGCAATAATAATTCTCTCAAATTTTGGAACAAGGCCAGCAAATTTTAGGGGAGGGTGTTTGTCGATTTCATCAAATTTGACTGTTACTCTGTTTTATTGATCGTAACAAGACAAAGTTTTACCTTGGTGACGTCTGAACTCAGAACAAAGAGTTGGAAGAAATGCTAAGCATTTTGTCTGGCATAGCAACACTTCTGCAGTTTGCCGCCTTAATAAATAAAAATACCAATTAATTTATGCACAACAACTAAATAAGACAAAGTCTTAGTACGGTTAAACAGCTGAAGTACTCATCACGTTGTGCAGTTCTTGAATGTGTTGAGTGGGATTCCCAAACAATATTCCAATACTCTCCTGGCTTTTATCTATCTGACCGAACATAAGCACAGCTTTGTGCAAGCTAATAGAGAACTACACATGCTTACTTAGCTGCAAAAATGATAAATTATTAGATTTACAAAAAAAAAATAACTCAACTATAAAAAGAAAAACTTGGTATATAAGCCAAGGGAGCCCCATGTGAATGCTCAACCTGCTAGAAATAGCAGTCAGTTCTTCCTCAAACCATGCTAAAAAAAAAAAGAGAATGGTACTAACAATGTAGCTGTGTGGATCACACACACACACACACACACACACACACACACACACACACACACACACACACAAGAAGTGAATGCTCTCAACCATAGATCTAATCTGGAGTTAAAATAATGCAAAACAACCAAAAAGCTATTAAATTTATGGTTACAATCCTTTCTGTTTTTGGCACAAGGTCTGAAATTTTGAGTGAGGGGTTAGTCAATTACATCAACCCCAGTGCTTAACTGGCTTTAATTTCATCAACCCAAAAGGACGAAAATCAAAGTCAACCTTGGCAGAATTTGATCTCAGAATGCAAAAACAGATGAAATGCCACTAAGTATTTTGTCTGGCATGCTAACGATTCTGCCAGCTTGCTGCCTTAAATTCATGGTAATAATAAAACTACAAAACCAAGAGAGCTAAGTATGCTTGAATAGATGTTGTTACATCTGCAAAAAGTTAATTCAGTTAATCCACAAAAAGGAATTGCAGAATATTGCTTAGTCAATGGCCATTATTGGAACAATACTGAACATTAACCCTGCTCCTCCCCCATTGCTAAAATGTCTGTTCCATAGGATCACAATAATAAAACTGAATGGTGGTGTATCATCAACGGTTAATAAAAACAAAGTTAATATAAAAAGTAATAAAACTATAACAAAAGAAGAAAAAAAAGACATCATAATAATAAATAATGCCAGGCAGGGCAAACAACTGGAACCATACTTGGAAGAAAATCTCATTTGGCAAGTGTCTGGTAACCAAGTACTTGACATAACAATCAGAATCAATGAGAACTTGTCATGTGCTTCCACTTAGACAGTTATAACCTGCAGCAATAGGAGTTAAGGTCAGGTAAGAATAGTAGTCAAGATAATGGAACCAAAAGACAGAACCTTGGCAATGAAAGTCAAAAACAGGCTGATGAACAAAGGCAGCTCTCCAAGCATAATGCCATGTATTAATTTTTTCTCAATGTTCCAACTTCATTATGAAATAAATGCTATTTACTTCAATTTGTCAAATTGCTAAATTTAGACAATCTTCTTAAATGCATTCTATAATTTTCACTTACACTGTTATTTCCAATAATCTAAAGTTAAAACATTTCATCAATGCCATGTCAATTTTTACATAGATTACTGGATTATCTCCATGGATCATAATCTTACCATTTGTAAGGACTGGGCATTCTCCAACATCAACTTCCTTCAAAGTTTAAAATGAGATATCAAACAGACCATGCTAAACCCATTCATCCCTAATTTTCTACATCCTAAGGCCTCACCACGCATATTGCACAGATAAACCTCAATCTCTTATGCAGTCTTCTTTTCTGAACAAAGAGAAACTCTTTGTAGTCATCAGAGAGCTTCAAACTACCTCAAATCCTATCCACTGTGCTAGTTAGCACTCTTGTACTTTTAGTACTATCGACATTGTATTATTTAAATCAGTCCTGCCACTTTCTATATTAGCATCAAGTAAAAATGTTTTACAAACTACATCAGAAATTATTAGGTCAAGTATTTTATTTTTGTTGTCATAGTCTACCATTAATGTTTTCCTCTCTCTCTTTTTTTTATTTTGTAGATAGCTAGGTTGAAGTAAGTAGATTAATCTACTCTCATTTAAATACGACTATAGAAAATTTTTTTAACAACACCAACTCTGATAACAAACCCAGACCTTCTCAAGCAATAAATTAACAATTACATCATGGAAAGTCATTTTAGCCATTTGACAACACACAAAAGCTATTACATTCATTAAAAAGCTTTTTTCATGTCCTAATTACACAATCTAATATGAAATGTAAAAAAGTTTCTGCGTGCTTCTGTGTCCCGATCACTAACTAGACAGACAGAAAGATAACTAACAATAGAATTTTGTCAGTGTTCATGTTGCATATGAGTGCAATAAAACTTCATCATAGACTGTACTATTAAGAAACTAGCTGACATACCCGGTGACTCCTGGGAAAGCGGAGCTTATCCCTTGGGTCCATTCTCATAATTGTTTCGCTAATCCAATAACAACAATACAAAGTATGTAGCCCTTAAAATGTTTTTTGTGCATTTACAGAGAATACAGAACTGTCTTACACAGGATCTTGTTTTTAGGAATTCCCAATAAGTTATGAATACCCAAATTGTGAAGTCAGTTATGTAATAACATGAAATTAGTTACTCAATAGTAAGAATTCAAATAAAGTAGCCCCAAAAAGGGTTTTCATGCATTCCCAGAGTATGTAGAACATAGGAGGAAATACTAATAAGGTATATACACTAAAATCGTGAAGCATGTTACATAATAACAGCCTAATCAAATATGAGAAAATAACAATTCTTGAATGGTTAAAATAGTTCTTCCATGATGAAACTGTTTCAACTACAACACACAGTCCCAGATCAAGTCATCCGTCAAACAACTGCAACTGTGAAATTCTAATCAGTTTATCAGATAAAATTTATCATGATTGTAACACTGAAATTATGCATTTAAAGGTACAAAAGTCAACTAAACAAAGTACCTTCATTTTATAAAAATAAAAAATAAAGAACAGCCTTTACAATTAATTATACCGATTAATAAGTATATGTGAAAGTTGTAATGGGTGCTGTCTAAAGAATTGAGCAGTTGTAGATAGTACAATCTGTGGCGAATAACCTTAACTGATAATTTCCAAAAGTAGATGTGTTACGTAACACAACAAACAGAAAAGAAAAACTGTATAACAGGTATGTGATCAAAGGGATAAACTCAAATCCTCCCAAGAGCAAACCTGTGATAGACTGGCTTCCAACAGCACTTAAAAAACTGGGATATGCTCCAATGTGTCTCAACATCTGATCATAAATATTAGTAATGAGAGATAGGTAGATAGATAGACAGATAGATAGATAGAGAGAGAGAGAGAGACTGTGTGTGGCGGGGTAGCAGAAACCTATGTATAAATTTCTATGTGTAATGGAAATATAATTTTCAAAAATACAGTTATAAACACCATTTCCCTAATGTCTAAATGGCATGTTTGGCCAAAATTTAACTTTATGAATATAGTACCTTCCTATTTTTTTGTGAACATAAAAGACATAACCAAAATTGAGAGAGGAGGGGGAGCATGCATGCACGTGTGTGTGTGTGTGTGTGTGTGTGTGTGTGTGTGTGTGTGTGCGCGCGCGCATACTTATGCATACATTCATGATCTTACATGCAAGTAACATTTTCAAAGGAGTGTATCTAGTTTTTAATATTGTGAAGACTGATGCTATCTAATTAGATGCAAAATTTGAGAGACCAATCAGTAAAAATTTCCATGAGAATCAGCTACATCACAACAAAGGAATATAATTTTGTTCAAGAATAGATCTTTCTGAAAAGATTGGGGGGAGGGACTGAATTTGAAACAGTCACATATGTAATATTTCCTCCCTATTTAACAAACTTATTGGTTTGTAATGACAATAACAACACACAAGGAAACAATGATTTCTGACAAACACAGGATATGTAAGAGAAAGCAAATAAAAATGCATGACAGAACTCATGCCTTTCTCTCGAACATCAGCAAAGCGAATGGAATGAAATAACTACAACTGGGAAGTGAAACAGCAACAACATATTGTGAGCTTCCTCCAAATAATACTTGAGACATACACACATGAAAATATCAATAAAAGATCACTTGAACAATTTTTAAAATATTATATATTAAACCTCAAAATAAAAAAAGTAAATGACATACATATACATACACACACTAATATATATATATATATATATATATATATATATATGGTAAATAATAAAAATTAAAGAGAAAAGTTCAGTGCTATTATGAGCGTTTCAAATGTGTGCATGCACTTATTCATAGTCATCTACTCTTCTGCTTTTAAACAATATACTCATAATAAACCAATAAAGTCTTTGACAATAAGACAATTTTTCTTTTAAATCAACTCCATAAAGAAAATATTGTTTCTCCAATGCAGGAGACAATAAAAAGCAATAACAACAAAAACCTATGTTATTATTTTCCACAAAATCTAAAATGAAGAAACACAGCAGCCTATTATTCCAACAGCACTGTATTTCATTTGATATTATCTGTCTATCCACTACAAGACAAAACAAATAAGAAGAAAAAGAGGGGGGGAAAAAAATATCTATTTCAGTTGAATAGCAGGAAATCCTACAGCTTGCTCAGTATCAGGTCACAGTGACAATTCAACTGTATTGCGCAACAGCTATTTAGTATTTCTGCTATACCTGTTTTTCCAACCTCCTACTCCACACAAAAATACAAAACAGATCGTTTTCTTTTATCTTTTCTTTCTTTCTTTCTTTCTCTTTTTTTTTTAATCTTGAAGCTATAGGTCATCAATACTTTAAGGAACCAGAAGACTACAATTGGTAATATTTATAAACAAAAAATATTTATATACACATATATATGCTAGACATAAATTATTTCTTTTTTAACTGTAGATATAAAGAATTTTTTTTTCTTCTTTTTTTTTTCTGTCTGCAGAAAATATAAAATCACTAGTTTAATCAGATGTACATAAAAGAAGCTCTGGTCGGTTTTATATACCTTATCTTAGTAATATAAAATTTTCCTTGTTCTGCATGTGTGTGAGAGATGATCACACACACATACATGCATGTGCACACACATGTATTCACATACACAAACACATGCATACACATAGGTAATGTGCATGTTATATTTGATTTATATTTTGTAGAATTAAAATTAATGCAGGCAGCTAAACTCAGATGAAACATTACAGCGTCAACTGCAATATCTCAACAAATCTGAAATAAAAATTTACCATGGTCAACTGCCCCCTCCCCACCTTTGTTTAATTTTTTTTTCTTTGTCATGGCAAAGAACATATTCTGGGGCTCATCATTAAAAAAAAAAAGAAACGCAGAAAACTCACACTATCCTACACAAAAGTATATTTTGTGTTCAATAATCTTAAGATAGCAATTAATACATTTCAGTAGGCCTAAAGAACATGTGACAATTTCTAAGCATTATGTAAGAAATTAACTATTTGTTAGTTAATTTCTCTTAATACAAATTAAATAAAATATCCCTAATGAATGTTTCTAAGGCTCTATCCTATTTCTAATGCAAACCATATCAACTATTCTTATTTCTTTATTGCCCACAAGAGGCTAAACATAGAGGGGACAAACAAGGACAGACAAAGGTATTAAGTCGATTATATCGACCCCAGTGCGTAGCTGGTACTTAATTTATCGACCCCAGTGCGTAACTGGTACTTAATTTATCGACCCCGAAAGGATGAAAGGCTAAGTCGACCTCGGCGGAATTTGAACTCAGAACGTAGCAGCAAAGGAAATACCGCTAAGCATTTCGCCCAGCGTGCTAACGATTCTGCCAGCTTGCTGCTTCAACTATTCTACCAGTCAAATGGATCCAAATCCAGACAATATTCTTCTGTTCTAATGAATATATATATATAATTACTTGTTTAAATTTCAGAATATTTTTTTTTACCTAAATGTTAGTTTCTTTTGTTTTTGTTTATTTCATTACCCAAACTTTCAAAGCAGATTTTAAAATAACATTACCATATTTATGTTCTCTATAAAATATATTTCAAGAGTCTACAGGTTGAAAAACATCTCAAAGCCTTATAACTAGGTTATTCAGTTACCAACATGCCACCCAACAAACAAAATATATGTATCATATCTCACTGATGTACATTCAATCAACATGGATATTAAGCAGAAGCCATCTTTTGTACTCAAGAGAAGTGTCTATCATAAATTTGCTAGTTGAACATGACTGACAAGGTTATAAATATCAGTGGTAATAAAAAATGTAAAAGCCACTTACAATTATTAGTACATTGGTATGGTACTTGTAATTTTTACCCTCTAAATTTTAGTAATTTCCTAGTTTAGGTTTTCCATAAAGCTTGTACTGCACATAATATGTATATGGTACATTAAGGTAATTATATTTTAGCAATGTAAATGTGTGTGTGTGTGTGTGTGTGTGTGTGTGTGTGTGTGAGTGAGAGAGAGAGAGAGAGAGAGAGAGAGAGCAACTACTGTGATTAGTCCACTTAAGAACACTGTCCAAATTGTTGGATAGTCACATGACAGTGGTACAAAAGTATACAAGTAACTGGATACACTAAACATATATTTTTCTATTGTGGCAATGGTTATGTCTCTCAAAGCATTTATTATGTAAGTATCAAATACAATTGTGTGTGTGCATGCATGTGTACACACACAGACAATTTTTGTGTGTCCACTTTCCATGCTGTCATGGTTTTAGTCAGTTCGTACTCGAAATTAATGTTCTCTCAAACATTTTAACATGGTTTCTGCAGCTGGATGACCTTCCTAAAATTGATCGCTTTACAGAATGTATTGACATCAACACTAGAGAAGGAGTCATTTCCTTGACAAGACAAAACTAAAGGGTCTGTCAGCCCTTAAATGCTTCTGCTCATTTATGTACCACTTTAGAGGGTGCACTGGGTGCATTTTGTCAAAGTAGCAACACCCTGCAAGACAAAAGAGATCTCTTACTGATCTACAATGTTTTCATTCGTTCAGGGCACCATAACTAACAAGGGTGAAATGGAAAGAGGCTGACTGCAGAAGATGAACTAGGGGAAGAGAGAGAAAGAGAAGAGAGTGAAAGAAGACAAGCAGAGTGAGTGAGGTGATGGTGTTAAACAAGAAGGAGAAAGGGAAAACATGAAATGGGAGCCAATCTGAATATAGAATGATGTAGAAAGAACACAAGTTAACAATGCACTCTGCTGCCACGGGGAAATGCACAAAGAGGAAAAATCGAAACAAACATCCCTTTTCCAATATTATAAAGCAAAACAATTATTACGCTGATATAAGTCAATAAACTCATAAAATATAAAATTGCATCCAATTCACGTATTTCTTTTCTGTATTTACAAGGACTTTCAGAAGCTATTATTTTATATCTTTATAATGTTCACTTTCCCATGCCTGCATGGATCACACAGAATTTGTTGAGGCAGATTTTCTAAGGCTGGATGCCCTTCCTGTCACCAATCCTTGCTAGTTTCCAAGTAATGTAATTACTTCTTCTTGGCCAAACATATTTTCATGGAAGACTGGATATAAAGGACACCATTTGCATGACAATGACATAATTCCCCTTCACTTCTTTTAGTTACCATTTACCAAATCCACCCACAAATCTTTAATTGGCTTGAGGCTATAGTGCAAGAGGCTATAGCCCAAGGTGCCATGCAGTGGGATAGAACATTTTACATATATTTATACACTGGAATATTACTATATTTTTGTGGCACACACTTCTTGCAGTAATCAGATGTTCCTGATTATGTGTATGTATGTGTGTGCACATACACAAGCACACAAGAACTTGCATGTGCGTACCTGTGTTTGTTACAGCTGCAATTGCTTGAAAGAAAGTTCAGAGAGCAGTGTTATCAGTTCTTCCAGTCAACAAATTTGGGCACTTCACACCTTCAAAACCAAGTGAAATAAGTGATCAGTAAGAATAATCCAGATGAAAATACAATGCCTCAAATAACATATACATCCAATCTATAGAAGCATGGGAAAACACCATATAATAAACAAATGAAAGAAAGCAGGGTGGTTAAACTTTAAAGATCTATAATGTAGATCAAAAGTTGACCATTTTCTGAGTAATGTTTTCTGGTTATCTATTGCTTTTCCCCAGCTAGGCATGTAACATGAGAGCATTCCTGGGTTTGAAACATTATAAATGACTAGGTGAGCTGACGATGCACAGAATCAAAGGTGCTCAACAAGATTTCTACTTGGCCTTTTACACGCATATATAAACAAGAATATTATTAACAGTGTCTGTAAAGTTTCAGCCAGCTAAGCTATTGTTGGACTGTGATGCTTTGAGGTTAACCTTGGCTTTAAATAGTCTCTATTGAGTTAAAATCTTCTTTGGGTGTGTGGGTTACAGTGGAGTGGTATTTAGGTTGTAGGGTGTGTTGTGGTAGATGGGTGTTTTAGAGAAGTTTTTATTGATTAAATTCGGAGTTGTGTTATTGTTTAGAATTTATTCATGCATGTAGAACTTTGTGAGCAGGTGTGTATGCTTAGGTGTGTCCTCTTCAGACCATGGGATTGTTTTTTAGTGGTTCACAAAATGGATGTAGGTAGATCTAGCATGTGCCAGTAGTTTTAGCTATTTCTAGTTTTATTGGAAATAAAACTTCTCCAAATCACTTCTCTACCACAACCCACCCAACAAACTAATTACCACTCCGCTCAAACCCATTTACCCAAGGAAGATTTTAACTCAACGAAGACTATATAAAACCAAGATTAACTTCAATCCATCACAGTCCTACAATGGCTTAGCTGACCAAAGCTCAAAGTCATTGTCAATAATATTCTTGTTTAGAAATAATAAATTTGTACTCTACAAAAGTATAAAGTAACCTATCAGTAAAATTGTTATTACTATAACTGAACATAAAAATAAACATTAATACACACGTTAATATATATATATATATATATAACCCTTTCACAGTGAATTAAATTTCATGGCTATTTCAGTAATGATGTTAAATATCTACCCAAAAATTAGAACTTGCATTTTCTGCAAATTATGTTGCCTCAATAAATTTGACATATCTCAACAAAAAATAGTTTCAAACATGACACTCCTCAACAGAATACAGCCTGGTATATAAAACTACTTTCTACAATAAGTGTTAATAAATAAACTACAATGTTAGTTAATCTACAAAAGTACTCCTTTGTTGGAGCATCTATATGGTTGCTGTAACTGCAACAAATACCAATCAAATCTCCTTCAAATCACACCCTACCATCTTAAAAACCGACACATTGGTTTTGAGTATACTGCGCGTGTGTGCACACACAAGCAAACAAACACAATGATTACAGTTAGAATGCCTTTAATCATAGGAGTGCTTGATCAAGGCAGACAGACTTGGGGCAAAACAACATAATAAAAAACAACAATATTAGTATACATGACAAAATCTATAATGACAAAGTAATTTCAGAATAAAACTAGTGCCAACTTGTCAATGATGCTTGCAGCAATACATAAAAGTTCAGAGACAGCAAGAGAAAATGGAAAGAAACAAATATTCAGAATGTGTATGAGAAATGGCAACACCCTCGTTGGAAAATGGATTGGTCCAATATATTTGCTTTAACAATCAACTTTGCAGTATCTTGCAACAATTCATATAAATATTTACTTTTTCTTTTTACTCAGAAAATTGCCAATAATTCAACAACGCAAACAATTATCAAACGTTTTTCACTTGTTAAGAGTCTAGTTCTCTAACGATACTATTCAAAAACACATTGCTTCTCCATGGAAAATAGTTTATATTATGAAATATTCATAATGATAATTAGAACTAAGGCAGACAATGGTTCATTTAGCATTCTGCACCTAAACCATTTGGCAGAAGTGGATGTGACACAAAAGAGTAGATTCACTAAATTTACAAAACTACCTATGAAAAATTCTTGTTAATGATAATTTTAATATCAATACTATATACTAACATAATAAATTGGAAATAAAACTGCAGTGCTTAGCAGTGGCATGGGATAGAAGGAATTGGAAATTAAACTGCAGTGTTTGGTGGAATGTGGTGGGGATGAAATATACAAAATAATAAAATTGTATGTATGCACACAAACTTGAAATAAAATAGTATTGGGCATGATCCAACAAAAATTAATGTTTTATAAGTAATTTCCATATACAATATCTATCTGTTTATCAACCACAATTTCAAATTAATATCTATTTTTCCATTTAGTAATTATAAACATCTGCATTGCTTTTTGCAGTTGAGATGCGCTTGAATAAATTATATAATTAAGACTTAGAAATGGTATCCACACAATAAATATAGTTGTCGGTAACAGTCACAGGCTGACTAAACCAACGAGGTACCGACTATGGTATCATCACTTTGTATCCAGTATTGTGACCCGTCAAAAGACAATTTTCAAAACCCTAGTTCAGGTACTGTTGTACCTCCAAGCAGCCTTCATTTCATATCTCAGTAGTCATTTTATTTCAACAATGCACTTTGTTTGCCTTGCTTCAATTTTCTTAACTTAGAAATAGGTGTCAAAAGGTGATGAATAGTAACTGATAGGTTTGTGTTCAAATATTAAATTTTACTAAACAGTAATTTGTATATATACAATTGGGTTGGCAAGAAAGTAATTTCGTTTATTGCAAATAGAGTTACGATTTTTTTTAATGACTATTGTCAATGTTATGATTTTTTTTCCTTTTGACATTTGATAGCCGTTACTTTTAGCTTACTTTACAAGCAAATTACACGTAATTTTGTTTACAGCTGTTAGTTCAGTGTCAATTTTAACATGGAGTGCAAAAATGAACATTTTCGCCATATTTTACCTTTTAATTTCCATAAAGCCAAGAAAGTTGTTGAGGCTCACAAAGAGATATATGAAGTTTATGGTGTTGGTTGCTTAACAGAACACACGTCAATTTCGTGACATTACAAAGATGTTGTGTATTTTGAGCTGCTTCCAGGGAACCAAATGATCAATTCAGATGTTTACTGTCAACAACTAAGGAAACTGGAGAAAGCAATCAAAGAAAAGCAGCCAGAATTGGCAAATCATAAAGGATTGTATTCCACCATGACTACACTACACCACACATGTATTTGCTAACTCATGAAAAATTATCGGAGCTTGGTTGGGAAGTGATGTCACATCCACCATATAGCCCTGACCCTACACCAACAGATTACCATTTATTTCGAAGTTTGCAAAATTCTTTGAATGGTAAATCTTTCAAAAATGATGATGACTTGAAATCGCACTTGCTTCAGTTTTTGGCTGATAAGGACCAGAAGTTCTATGAGCGTGGAATCATGAAGTTGCCAGAAAGATGGCAGAATGTCGGCGAACAAAATAGAAAATATATAATTGATTGAAGTTCATTCTTTGTATTAAAAAAAAAATGACTTTTATTTCACACTAAAAAACCGAAATTACTTTCTTGCCAAACCAATAGCTCAATATAATAAACCAATAATGGAAAAGATATTCAGCCATAAAAGAAATCTATGTACTACCTAAATTTCTTGCCAATCTCTATGCACACAAAAACAAAAAAATATATATATATAATAGAATAAAATAAAACTACTGCTGAATAGATAGTTAGAAGCTGCTCTAAAATGAAGTGCTATGATTGACTAAACCCTTTATGGTGGTGCCATAGCATGGCCACACCCAAGTGACTGAAACAATTAAAGGAATAAAAGAACAGCAGAATTTATAGCAGTGCTAAACTGATTTCTTTGATATTAAACACTAGTACGTTTGCCTTGCAATAGAAAAAACATAGTCTATGGTTAGTATAGTATACATACACATATTTTCCATGTTGGCATGGGTTGTCCTGACCAACCCATGCCAGCATGGAAAGCGGACGTTAAATGATGATGATATACATATATATAATTGTATTTGACAAATAACTCTACTCATTTTTACATGTATTTTCTGGACTGAAAGGTGAGGGCGTGGGAAGCAGTTCAAAAAATTAACTCAACACTACTAGATCATTTTTGGTTAGTGTGTACACATTAAAAGCAAAAACAAAAAAAATTTAACACACAAGTTGAGCTTGGAGTATAATGCAGAAATTTAACTGACAATAATTCAAGATGATTTACTCTTTCGACTAGTTTTCTGACACTTTCATACTGAATGTCATTAGTAATTGCACACAATACTGTACTGTACTTCACTTTCATTGTATGACAACCAATCAGAAATGGAGAAACTGAGAGAAAGCAATCTGTTGTTCACAACCTATGATTTGAAACCTCTAATAAAGAAAAAAGAAGCTGTCATGTTTTGAATGAAGTAAAAGCAACAAGTTCCAACTTAGATGCAATACACAGAAAGCCTCATCAAAAATGATTTTCAAGTAAAAGCACTTTTTCTCACAATAATTTTTCTCTCTCGGTTTTTTTAGTTTTTTTTTTTTCTGTCTCTCTAATGGTTAATATTCTTGTCTATGACAATGATTTTCCTGTGTAAATCAGGAGGCCAAAAAAAAACAAAAAAACACTAATATATTCTATCAAAACTGGAAGATTAAAGTACTTAGTGAGATGCCAACAATTGATGAAAACTATGAGAATTACAACTTACAAACAGGTGTGTCTGGAAATATTTGGTTGATTAATGAAGATTCTTTAATTCAGACTTTTGATGTTTCTAATTAAAACAATCATCAAAAAACGGATGTTTATTTATATTGCTTACATCTTCAAAAACATAAATAAACTACATAATAGTCAAAAGTAGTGACAGACTAACAGAAAATTAAGAGAGAGCCTACTATAAAGTAGTAGATAAAAGAGTCACCACCAATTTCCTGGCTTGAAATTGTTTTCACATTGATGAAGAGACTAAGTGAAACAGCAATGCATTTCCTCACAGTTTAACATAAAAAAATATATAAACCAACAAGTGAGCTCTATGCAATTTCATGGCCCGCTAGAAATAGTAACCAAATCTCCCTCAAATCACACAGTACCATCTCAATGAAAAAGAAACATATTGAACAATAGTGTAGTACCTGATGTGTGGAGATGCAGGAGTTATTATTCTAAGATTATGGTTTCAATTCCTAGACTGGTGATACGTTGTGCTCTTGAGCAAAATACTTCATTTCATGTTGCTCCAGTCCACCCAGCTAGCAAAACTGAATAAGCCTGCAATGAGCTGGCAACTCATCCAGCAGGGAAGTATATAAGCCACAGAATCCAGAAAACTATCCTTATGAGCCTCTGGCTTGGAAAGGACCTTTGCTCCTCTTTATTTTATTATTTTTTTTTTTGGATAATCCCTGATACCCAAAACTTTTGTGGTCACAGCAGGAATTCCTTTGATCATGTCTGTTCGTTAAAGATTGTCCTATAAATAAATAACAACAGAAAACACTCAGCGAATGCAAATAATACTAGAGACAGTGAGCGCTCTCATGAAAAATATATAAAAAGCCAATAACAAAGATGATTTTCCCCCATTGCTTTTATGAATGATTCAACATGGCTCATATTTCACAGTAGGTAATTATTGTTGCTTCCTTAACCAACTAAAAGTTTTTTTTTTTTTTAAACTAATGATACGTGTTGTAAACCACTCAAACCAAATATCACAGCAAGTTGGTAATTGTATAATACACGAGTTAGCACTGAACATGACTAATCTGTTAAACATACATAACTAGCAGGAATTGATACCATCCTCCTTTGAGCACTGGACAATTTAATTAAACTTTATTAAAAAAAAAAAGAAGCAGCTTTTTCTTCTTTGGCAGACACAAACTTGCTCCTCAAACAAATACTCAGCTCTTTAAAAAAAATCTGATTTTGAAATGAAAATGAATAAATTAACTACAGGTAACCCGAAATTTGGATCAATAAGTAATGTTTGGTTAAGTCAGAAGTTGTTTTGCAAAAGAAACTGAATTGCAGTCTATAATGAACAATATGATGGATGGACACATGGATAACAAATATGAATTTATCCAATTTGACATTGTTGATTATTATTCTTCAATAAGTGGGGAACCTTTGAAAAAGCAATCAATTTGGCTAAAAGATACATTAATATTACACAAAGCAACTTGCAGATTGTTATGCATACAAGAAGATCCCTCCAATCTGATCGGTAGTTTTGATACTAATATGGAGAACTTTGAAGGGGACAAATTATATGATCTAGTAGGTTTATGGTGTTGGTTTATGTCTGTTGGGTAAGACAAACTGATGTCTTTGAATAGTGTGAGCTGTTATAAATATTAAGAAATTCAGCATAACTGTAATGGCAAATGCAAACCTTACAACTATAAACTTCACTTTTTGGATGTCAAGCTCAAAGTAAACCTGTACATCCACATTCATTTTAATCACTCACCAAATATCATTAAGAATGTATCAATAAGCATCAACAAAAGGATAAGTGCCATTATCCTCCAACAAAATAACCAAACAGACTTTGAGTACAACAGCAAGGCATTATGATATGGTCAATACAAAGAAAGAATGAAGTACAACAGTCATCTGGCCGTATAGCCTTTTTTGTTTATTTTCACTGTTTCGTGTTCCTGTCTTGTTTTCTGTCTGCCACTACATTCCTCCACGTTACAAATTTAATTTAAATTTAATTTGTGGTCTGTGGGAAGAGCCATTCTAACAATGTGCCCCACCCTAACTCTTCGAAACGCTTAGTTTTAGAATGGTGGCAGCTGATGAAGGAAATGTTCTCTATGTGGCCTGTGTGTTTTCTGTACTCCGTTTATCATTTTGTCCACGTTTTTTTGCAACGTCCTGTACCCAGATATGCATCTATATATACATGTAGATGTAGGTATGTACATATATGTACGTATATATATGCATATACTCATATATATATATATACACAAGTGAGTTGGCAAATGAAAGAAGGGCACTCAACCAATTTATTGGGAATTACATGTATAGATCAAAACAGTTTGATATATATATATATATATATATATATATATATATATATATATATATATATATATATATATATATATATACATGAGCACGCGCACACACATTCACAAATACATTATGTATGTACTTATAAAGAATTAAGAGGTTGGAAAATTCAAACTCAACATAGTGTAAGTATAAAAGAATCAGAAAAGGTGCAAAACATTTTCTTCTTCAACGATAGTCCAGAAGCACTACAGAATAATGGCAAAATTAGCATGTATTTAATGTGAATGGGAATGTACTGGTATTTTACTGCCGCACAAGTACCCAATATGCATTCAAAATGACTTGTAAATGGTCTTACATTGATAGAAATGGATATCTATCATTTGCCATGACACCTAAGACAGTACATGGAATGTAAATTTTGAAATAATAATTTAAGTACATAACTCTCAGAATTTATAGTATCATTATGCATCAAGCTGTGACCTATCGTCAGATGACTAGTGTGCGTGTGTGGGGGAGGGGTAATACACTGAAAAGAATTTAGTACTACAATGTACGTGTTTGCATGAGAGAAAGAGTAGGTGTGTGGATATCATCATCATCATCATCATCATCATCGTTTAACGTCCATCTTCCATGGTAGCATGGGTGGGACAATCCCACAAGAGCCAGCCTGGCCAAAGCCTGCACCAGACTTCTGTGACTGCTTTGGCAGGATTTTTATAGCTGGATGCCCTTCCTAACACTAACCACTCAGCAGAGTGGACTTAGTGCCTTTTACGTGGCACAAGCACAGGTGAGGTGAGTAGTGCCTTTTACGTGGCACAAGCACAGGTGAGGTGAGTAGTGCCTTTTACGTGGCACAAGCACAGGTGAGGTGAGTAGTGCCTTTTACGTGGCACAAGCACAGG
>NC_068987.1:15941209-15944773 GCF_001194135.2 Octopus bimaculoides | reverse complement strand
GTGAGTAGTGCCTTTTACGTGGCACAAGCACAGGTGAGGTGAGTAGTGCCTTTTACGTGGCACAAGCACAGGTGAGGTGAGTAGTGCCTTTTACGTGGCACAAGCACAGGTGAGGTGAGTAGTGCCTTTTACGTGGCACAAGCACAGGTGAGGATATGTATGTGTAAATACTTAAAAATAAACGCTATTAAATGCAAAACCATACCAACGCAGCCAGTGAGCTCAATGCAATCTTCTGGCTTGCCACCTCTTGTCAAACCACCCAAAACTTGCCAGCATGGCAGGTGGACATTAAATGATGATATATAACCTTTAACTAAAAGTGAAAGTAATATACACTTTTAGATAAAATGAAGGAAATAGTTTAATGTGCCTACATAATTTTATCTGATATATACAAAAGTACTTTTCTTGTCTTATGAGTAATTTAGTCTTTAAAAAAATGTCTTGACAGCCATAAACTACTTGCATATTTTATAAATATCTAAGCACATGGTAGTATTAACCAACTGGAATATTAACCTCTTGTTTCTATTTCTATCTATGCTACATTTTTATTTTTCTGTTGTTAGATTACCTTTAAGCCATGATTCTACTTACAGAAATATCTCGGGGTTAGGATGGTACCTATAGACCTCTAAGTCCCTAAAGCAGAGTAACTTTCCAGTAATTTCTCTTTGAAGCCCCATCCATACTCTCAAGAGTGTGGGTTTCAATAGAGTAGCAACACATCATCATACTAACTCCCTATGAAACTTCTAGTTATCCTTTTAATGTGCTCTGGTAATTCACTAAACACCTTTTTTTCCAGACTATTCATTTTTAAGTTTCTTTATCCCAAAAACTTACAGGGTTATCTCTTAAAGCAAATGTTTGGGGGGAAAAAAAAAAACTTAATGAAAATATCATTGGTTGATGGTTAATGATTGCCAGTTTGGTTATGTAGATTAATTGTTGTGTGACAATGAAATAGTACACTAAAAAAAAAAAAGAATGCTTGTAGTAAGTCACTTGACTTCCAAGAAATAGCAGCTAAATCTCTCTCAACCATTCTAAAAAGTCAATAATATAGTCCTGGAACAATTTGGATTATAGGTCAGCTCACTTAGGGCTGATCTAGATCAAAGCAATAACACTGAAACTTCTTTATTTCCAGTTAAATACTTTTGCCATATTTTCTTCTAAGGAGAATTTCCAGGATTTTTATCATGAATAATTATGAAAGATTAGTTCTTGAATCAAATAAACATAAAGGTGCAAACCTGGTTGCATGATTAAGCAGTTTGCTTTGCAACCACATGGTTTGGGATTTAGTTGCAATGTGCAACACCTTGGGAAAGAGTCAACCTCAGGTCAATCAACTCCTTGTCAGTGAGTGAACTTGACAGAGAAACTGTAGTATCTTTGCTTACATTATTCAACATCTTCACACAAAATCACTCGAGAAGGTGGTGTCATGTTAACAATTTGCCTACCATAAAATTGCCTTGTAACTCAGCTCTTTTGAAAACAAGTGGAATAAATATTCCTCATTTGGAAAACAAGCAAGGGTTAGTGACAAGAAGAGCATCCAACTATAAAACAATACCCAATAATGTCTTCATCCAATCTAGTGCTAACATAGAAAAAAAAAACACTTTAAGCAAATGTATGTAATGCATATGTGTTTGTACAAAAGTTTACATTCTCTGCCTCTACAAAGAATTGCTGGGCTATGGACAAGTAAGTAATATTGTTGACATTTCCCTGCCAACAAATCATTTGTTAGCTCTGTACTTTCAAACATGAATGGAATGAAAACTCCTTTACTTAGAAAATATACCTAAGGGTTGATGACAGGAAGGCTAGTCAAACTGTAAAAATCAATGCATCAACATGTACTTGTCTAACCCATGCTAGCATAGAAAAACAAATCTAAGATGAATGATCTCACAGCCATGGTACATTTAAAGACAAACAAGTTCACTGTTACCATAGAGTAGAACTTGTTATCCAAGTATGTGATGGCCATATCAATGGACTGGTATGCACTTTCATGTGAGAACAATAAAACAGCAAAATTATCAGAAAGACAGTCACGATTATATTACTGGGCAATTGCTCTTATTACCAAATCAACAATGGAAATAAGTTCTAATGTTAAATGATGATTAGAATTCTATGATTAATATCTGCTTCAATTTGAGAAAGCTAGTATGATAAGGAAAAAATACCATTAGATGCAGTCTTGATAGAATGTGGGCATGGTGGGTGTGGTGGTGGTGACAATGTGCATAATAGATAATAATTTTTTTTTTTAATAAGTGTTAATGACAATAATAAATTATTTCTAATTCAACCACAAGGCCAACATTCCTGTGGGGAGGGATTAGTTGCAACTATCAACCTTAGCGTTTGATTGGTAGCTTATTTCATCCATCTTGAAAGGATGGAAGGCAAATTTAAGCTCAGCCAAATTTGAACTCAGAGTATAAAGAACTAGAACTAAATCCAGCAAAACTACCTAATGATTCTGCCAACCCACCACCATGATGGTGGTGGTGATTTCTAAACTTAAGTACAAGACCAGAAATTTTTAGGAGAGGGTGTTAGCCAATCACACTGACTCCAGTAGTTGACTGGTACTTTTCTATTTTATTGACCTCAAAGAATGAAAGGCAAAGTTGACTTTGATGGAATATGAACTCAGAATGTAAAGAACTCTAAGAAATGTCTTGAAGCATTTTGCCCAATGCTTAAAAGATTGTACAAATTCACCACTCCTAATTGTTTCTGATTTAGGTTCAAGACCAGCAAATTTCGGAGAAGTGAGTTTGTCAATTAAATCAACCTGCTTTTGACGGGTGCTTTATTTTCATCAACTCTGAAGGGATGAAAGGTAAAGTTTAACACTGGAAGGATGAAAAGCAAAGCCAACTTCAACAGGATTTGAAATCAGAATATAAAGAAGCTAGAATAAGTGCTGCTCAGTGTTTTGTGTGACACACTAACGTGTCTGTCAATCCACTGCCCTAACGATAATAAAAATAATAACAACAATAAAAGCATTAACAATTTACAAGGTGAAGAAATCAGAGCTAAAAAGTAAAAAGAAAATCAATAATGATAACTACCAACATTTCTAATAACTAGATCTTAAGTAGAATAAGTTTCAATCTATCTGTAAGAAAATGTGGTATCAGTAACAATATCGATATGAACATTAAAAGCATAAGAAATAAACCAAAGGACATATAATCAATATGTGTGTGTGTGTGTGTGTGCGCGCGCACGAGCAAATTCTCTTACATGTTATAAAGCTTAATATCATGCACTTTCAGGAGACAAATCTTAAGAGTGGATGTAAAAACTGTCCAGAAAAAGCAAGATTATTTCTTTATGTGTAAAAATTATACCAGCTTCTGAGCTTAAAGAAAGATTATTTTCCAAGTTGAAACAATAAATATTCACATATACATATTTAGAATATTATGAATATTATATATACTTAGTATGTCGTAGGTAATAAATGCACTTTCACTATTGACAAGATAGAGACATAGAAAAGCTAAAAGCAGTTGGAAT
>NC_068987.1:15932963-15940330 GCF_001194135.2 Octopus bimaculoides | reverse complement strand
TATATATATATATATATATATGTAGAACAGTTTCATATTCTGAATGCTTGCATCAATATATTAATGAAGTATGTCCTGAATTTTGTGATCTGGATCCTTGTTTCTATCACAACAGATAGAAAACATGGTAGCTGCAGATGAGAATAGACACTTTTCCCTCAACAATTCTTATTTTCAGGTATATATATATATATATATATATACAAACAATGCCAACTTCAGTACAGCAATATCAGCAAACATTCACCAGTATATTGTAACCAAACCAATGTACTACTGCATTAGACCTAGCCATAAAACCACCACTGTACTAATCCAAACCTACATCCAGTGTTAAACCAGAGACAACCCACAGCCACTATGATGCTGGAAACGGTTTGGCATTTACAATGAAATTCAAGGGGATTCACACACTATCCACAATTCATCTTTCTGATATTTTTTATATAATTACTTTAAATGCCTTCAACGCTTTCAATTGGTTTACTCTTTGCTAACCCTAATAATAGTCATCTCAAAAACTCATAATATACTGCTTTGTCTGAGACTGCACACACAAAAAAAATCTTTTTAAACACCTTTGTGTTTTTTTCTCTTAGAGCTCCATCCTCTGAGCTGCTTCCTTGTCCATGTCTCCCTTCTTGATAAAATTCAAAGCATACATTAAAATGGGTGCCAAAACATCTTTTTACTTAATTCAGTTTAAGCTGGTATTACAAAAATTATATCTGTACAGTTTTCATAACCTAATACTACTGATTTTCCAATAACTGATGATCTGGTAATCCAGACATGATTATGTAATGGTGCTTAAATTTCCCATGACCATTGCTAATAACTTTTTCACTACTAAAGCTTTTACAACACACACACATTTACTAGTAACATATCAGGAATGTGGTAACACTCTCCTTGCACATAACTGTAAAAATATAAAGATGCAAATGTCTAAAACTAAATCTAACACCAAATGCTAAGTCTCTAAGAATTCTCTCTTTCTGCAAAGAGCAAGTTAATAGATAACTTTAACCTTCACTGCAGAGAATACAATGTCCCAGCATGAAAGAAGGTAAATATATGCCTTCCACAATTTCATTTCAAGAGACAGTCCAGTGGTTAAGAAGTTAGTGTGTAGATTAGATTTTGTTTTGTTTTAAATATTTGCGCCTTCATATTATTTATAGGGGCAGAAGAATATTTCCAATTTTAAGACATATTTCTAATAAATAAACAGGTATTTTATAAAGGCTTAGTGGCAAAATAAAGTCAGTAGTAATGTGGTATCAGTCTGCTAGGAATTTACCCTGAATTATTATTACATGCCTTCTGTTAATCCAGAAAAACAGATAATCTGACACAGGTCTGGAACCAAGAGTACAGGAAAATGGGTGGTGTGTTTGTATTTTAAAAAAGTTATCTTCAATCAATGTTAGCATATGTGAAATGACTGGATTCAAAAGACACGTAAGACTAAAACAAAGAAGTAGGGGGACATTTATTTTGGTAAAGCATTATATTGGTAAGGATAATTAATCCACTGTAGACCAAGAAATATTTTGATACAAGACTTGTAGAATAATAAAATCTTTAAAGCACAAATTCTCTTCTGAACATTACTGCCAAGGCTTGTTATTACCATTACCACAACCAAATCTAAAAGATTTATAATAAAACATCAAGATTCCAAGATCAAATAAACATTCACCATAGTATTCGGAACAAAGAAAGAGATAGATAAAATCTCTATCAATTGGAAATGACATGAATAAAAAAAAATACATAAAAATATATAACTATAAGATCAAACATCGGAAGTGTCCAAATTCAAAGGAATAATGTAAATCCATTCACCCACTGAGAGATATTTAGGGAAAACATGAAATTGTATAAGGGATAAAGAATTGAAAGGGACAAATTCTAAGACACAAGGACAATATGCAATTTATAAAAGATGGAAAATTGATTCAGGTAATTGAAATATAAGCTAGACACCAAGGAAGAGAATGACAGCATCATTTATAAGAGATAGCAAGGTAACGGATCAAACATCTTTCATTGAGAATCAATGATAAAGATTATGCATAACAAAAGAGGTCAAAATTCTATCAAAGATCACATAGTGATAGATCAAAATAAAAAGAGAGAGAATTGTTATATTCATTTATTGATTTTACTCTTTGATATTTAAGAAAACAGGAAAATATTCAAAAGAAAAAAGTGCAGCAATGAAAAAAACAAAACAAAAAAAATCTCATTTCAACAGTTTTCTGTCACGTCAGTGAAGTTTCTAAAATCATATGGAATTTCTCTCATGATGTAATCCAATTTCATCATGTTTACTGATAATTTTTGAAGCAAAGCTTGCCCAACACTATCACTCCATTTGAATGTATAACCTTTTCAAAATCAGGTTATGTGTGGGTGACACAAGTACATTAACAATAAGTTTACCTAGGTTTCAGATGTTAAGCCAGGAATTCTTTAACAAGTAGTTGTCTGCATATCTTTGGTGCAAATTATACTGAACCTTACAGATGTGAGAGAGAGAGTAAGGTTATACAATGACAAAAAGAAAAAAAAAAAAACCTTCCATTCAAATATTATCAAAGACATTCTATCACAGTCTACAAAGAAAATTACTTGATCTAAGCTATCTAACAAACACTTCATACTTTTTAGACATCAAATGCAAGGTCAAATGGTGAAAGCTCCAGTTCAATCTAGTCTCTTTTCTCCAATATACCAGACTCATTTCCAGACATCAAAACAACAGAATTCAATGATTCACAAGAAAGTAATGAATTAAACCTTCAGCATTCACATTATTCTGTCAAATTTAATGCTTATTTATTCACACTGCTTTGAATTAATCATGCATTGTCTCCTAGCTTTGAGATTTAAATGATGTGATTGTTTTTAGAATGACATTGTAAACTGGTTTCGGCATAAAACATGCAAAATATTTGGGCTAGATGTGACTAGTTTAAATGAAGAGGTACAGACTGCCACAGTATGGCCATGCATGTTTTGATGTCTAGATGGGCTAAACAGGTTGATAAAATGTTTTCATGTCCAACTTTTCTCAGCTGCTTAATCGTTCCTTCAACCTGAGACTAAAAAACAACAACTAACCTTAACCTTTTGAGTTTCTAGGAAACCTCCAAGACCTTATACTACAATATATAAGCAAACGCTAGCATCGTATAGCCATCAGTTTTCTGGCAACAATGCCTATGATCAACTCAGTTTTCAAAAGAGAACACAGCTTACAACATTACCAGCAACTAATATTAACAAGTGACTTAATATTAATGATGTCCATACATATGTAGAGAGACTGAATGAAAAAGAGTAACAAAAAGAAAAATAATCCAAAGAAAAGAAAAAACAAAATTCAAAATGTCAAAAGTTAAACCAGAATTACATTCATTTACTGTTTTGCAGAAATGCAATTTCAAAAGGGCTAGAAACAAAAACCACAAAATTCACAAGCTTCAGTTAGTCATCAGAAAAAGCTACTACCCAAAAAGGATGGGCATATAAACATATAAATAAATAAAAAAAGTAAAATTATTCATAATCTAAAACATGATGTATTGTCATAATTCTGCCATTGGCTATCTATATGAGTCAGATTAATTATAAGATTCATCGTGAATATGGCTTCATGCAAATGTGTGTAAGTGGTGTTGTGTTGTTGGTCACATCTGGCAGGAGAGAGAGAGAGAAAGACAGGGAAAGAGTAATTTCAGCAGTTCAAACCCAACTCTTATGTTGTTCCCACTCATTTTGAATCTACTGAAAAAGTTATCCTTCAAAAGAATTACCGGTAGTTGTTTTTACACTCCTCTTTTCACCATTGTTACACAAATATTTCCCAACAACACTCTATTAAAGACCAAAATGCAGTTAATTGAGCCAAAAGGATGTCAAACTCGAAACGGAAAAAAGCTCATACCTCATCACCAACTATGTTCATAACCACCCGGAAGTGCCTGAAGACATAGTGCCTTCTACCTACATATTTGGTACTTAGTATGGGTAGATGAAGCTCTATGCCACAGGAAGCAGAAGCACAATATGTTATTGTTTAGCCTCCAGGTCAGTCTGATGCCCAGTTTCAAACTAAAAAGGATCTGACAATATCCTTTGCATTACCCTCAAACAATGTGCCCCCAGAAGTAATCCCTATTTCCATTGAACATTTCACTCTCTCTACCTCTCAACAGGATATCCTAATCTTTGGCATGCTACAATTTGTCCCCTCCCCATGAAGGCCAATCTCTCTACCAACTGCCACTCTATCACACTCACTTCCAATATCTTAAAAGTAATGGAGACAGTCATTAACAACAAATTCTCCAACACCAACACATTGAATTTTTCTCCCTCCATAGTGGACCACCAAGACAGTTTTCATAAAGTCACATCTACAGGAGACTTACTTTCCAATGTTGTTTGCTAGGAATTTGGTGAAAGCAGTGTTATTACCTTCAACATCAGCAAACCTTTTAACTGTGACTGGCATATGAATCAATTTTTAAAACTGCTCACCTACAAGCATAAATTTGGTGAGATCAGTGTTGCCCTCAACCTCAGTAAAGCTGGTACAGGATACTTGTTGAAACAGAAGGATCATGTTACAAGATACTCTCATACAGGGTAGTCCAGTTGAAATAGCCCACCTCTGGGGCCCATGCATTTTACATCTTTTAGCTCAGTGGCTTCTAGTTAGATTACACTAACATGGCATATGCTGATGGAGTGCTATCTGACCCACATTTTATCAACTATGTCTCAAGACTGACACTTTGCAATGAAGGGAAAGAGATTTTCAACTGAAGTGTTTAGAGAGTACCGAAAATACACAACATACATAAACAATGTAATACTATGAAGTTGCTTTGCCAAGTTATTTGGCAATCCCCACTAGTCCTGGTACCTCACACTCAAGAAAGGGCATCCAGTACACAGTCATGTGGTTGGTGTTAGGAAAAGCATCTAGCTGTTTCATGCGAATGCCAACACTGGAACTTTGTGTGCCAGCCTGCAGCTCACTGGATACTATCAAACTGTCCAACCCATGCCAGCAGGGAAAAACAGATGTTAAACAATGACGGTGATGACAGAGAACATTAGTGGTGACGGGAAAGAGGAAATGAAATACAAACAAAATGGTTGTATGTAATGTAAAAACAACAAAAAAAATTAATAACAGGAATTAAAATATTCAATTTTGTATAGTTACATGACAAAACAAAAAGTTAATTTTTTTGTAAGTTCATGTGTGTATGTGTGTTTTTTTTAAAATACATTATTTTAAACACACTTTGTATATTTACGCCATCCTCCTTCAACTTAACCCTGTTGTTATTCTCAGTACTATATAAAAACCTCAGCTGAAAAAATATCTTTCCACTTAGATCAAATGTCAGCTCCAAAGTAAGATTCCTCTTCACAGCATAAAACTTATCCAAACTCACAATCTACACCAGACAATTTCTTTTTTCCAATGCAGTCCACCACTACTTTCCTCAGAGTGATTTTCTTTAAAACTCTTTTTTTTTTTGCTCACATAAGCACAGGCATGACTCTGAGGTTAAGAAGCTCAACTTGCAACCACACGGTTTCAGGTTCAGTCCCACTATACGGTATCCTGGGCAAGTGCTTTCTACTATAGCCTTAGGTCAACCAATGCCATGTGAGTGGAATTAGTAGACAGAAAATGTGTCAAAGTCCATTATGTATGTGTGTGTGTTCTCTCCATCCCACCCCTTGACAACTAATGTTGCTTTGTTTACATCCCTGCAAATTTGCAGTTCAGTAAAAGAAATCGAAACAAATAAGAACGAGACTAAAAAATAAGTTCTGGGGTTGATTTGTTCAACTAAAAAACCCTTCAACTTGGTGTCCTGGCATGGCCACAGTCCAATAATAGCAACAAGTAAAAAGAAAAAGATATTGGATAACACAGTCCTAGATAGGATGGTCATGACAGGAAGATCATAGATCTGCACAGTAAGTAATGACAGAATAATAAAAACATCCTAAGAGATCTTGATATTGTCATATTACTAGGAAGTATGGCTATCTTTCAGAGAAAATATGTGAAAAGTGAAAGTGAAATTGTTTGTCAATTTCTTTAATAAGTTTTATATTTCTTCAATGCCTTTCAGTTGAATTGTTTGTTTATGTATTTTCTGTGTATGTATGTATGTATGTATATTTGTGTATGTAAAGCATATGCATATGTGTATCAGTGTATACACAAATAGACATGTATACACATACATGCAGATAAACATACATATACTTACATATGCAAAATATATACATATACACACAAGCACATAGATAAAAATTGCATAAACATATGTGATTCAATTGGAAAAAATTGAGGAAATGCAAAATTTTTACAGAAATTACTAAACAAATACTTTCACTTTTTATATACTTTCTCCAAAAGATTGCTGGAATTTTAACTTCCCATACCATATTCAACTGTTTAAACCCTTTTCATACTAACTTGTCTGCAACCACCCATAATTCTATGACACAAATTTCCTGTTTTGAAGTTCTCTGAATTAAAAACTTCCATCAAAAGTTCATGTTAAATTATATTCCACACATTGGGTTAATAATGACAGAGTTATTTTACTAAATTCTTTATTATTTTGAAATAACTGAAACAAAGGCAGAGTAGTTCAACAGAAATTTGGTAACAAAAGGGTTAAGCAGTAGAAAACAATAGCTACTACAGAATTATTGACACCACTCCACACACATTAGTGTTGCAAATATCATTTCCTTTGATATAAACATCAGACTAGGTTTCAGATTAAGATAGAATTTAACACATAAAGCGCAACAGGCCACAATCATGGCTGTCAGGCACAGGTCAACAGGCCACGATAGATGCATTTAATTTATGGGTGTTTGTTGGGGTCTAATATCACTCAAACACTCCAATACCCCGCAGAATGCAAAAGGACTAAATAGTTCAACTATTGACTTCTCAGATGATGTAAAACTTGCCACCAAATACCAAGAAGATATTTTAACTATTTTTGTTTTTTATGTGTGCATGGTAGTCTCATTTTCATAAAATGTGCTCAGCAGTCCATGCTATGTAAGTGCAAATCCCAGCGTTTTATGGGTTAAAATGGACAAACATTTGAGAAACTCATCAGAATATTTAGCTTTCAGAAAATGCGAAAGAGCACCATTTTTATTTAAATTCATAAGTCACTAAATTTAGTGGCTGTTAAACATGGCTCCAGGTTCAGTCCCACTTCGTGGCACCTTGGGCAAGTGTCTTCTACTACAGCTTCAGGCTGACCAAAACCTTGTGAGTGGATTTGGTAGAC
>NC_068987.1:15928229-15932565 GCF_001194135.2 Octopus bimaculoides | reverse complement strand
CACCACCTTTCATTAACTCGAACATGCTTACTCAGACATACAGCACCTATGTACACATTTCTTCCTTAGTGGTTAATGTGTGAAGCTTGATTCATCAAACGTAACAATATTGTCCTTAGACCACTGGACTCCCAAGGAGGAAGCAGAACAGAAGGGGAAGGGGAAGGGGGAAGGCAGCAACGACAATTCCTTGCTCTCTCTCTCTCTCTCTCTCTCTCTCACACACACACACACACACACACACACACAGTATGACATCTATGCATCATTCTTAGCACTGTAAAGTACAGAGCTGGTTATTTGAGGAGAAGACAATATAGTTTCTAAAGAAAACAAGCCAAGATGAAAAGGAAGCTAAAACGCAGCAGTCGGTGGAGCCGCACTGTCCGCAACTGACCGTACATTACCACCACCAACACGACCACCAACACAAAACAGAAACAGCTTGATCAAGCATAAAAATCCAGACTGAGGCAATTGTGACACACACCCACATACACAGACACACACACGCACACAAAAGACTGGCGAATATGGCGCAGTGAAAATTCATCATCATCATCGTCACTATTATCGAAGGCCATTAAAATAATTTCATCAGAACTCTCATCGAAATGATAACGACATTAAAAGCTAGAAAGGAAGGAAAATAACAAAAAATAGGGAGAAAGGAAGCCGACAGATTCGTGTATCAAACAGTAGTGAAGATGTAAATAAATGATAATTCCTTACATTGGCAGAGAGCCACAAGATATTTGTAAGTATAAAATGTGGATTGTGATAGAACTCGGCGTGGTTGATAAGCCAACGAGGAAACGTCGACTTGCTACAAATAGCAGCTAAAATCTCTTTCAAATCACACCTCACAGGAAAAAAGAAAAAAGTACACTGGATAAAAAATATATATATATATAGGCGCAGGAGTGGCTGTGTGGTAATAGGCGCAGGAGTGGCTGTGTGGTAAGTAGCTTGCCTACCAACCACATGGTTCCGGGTTCAGTCCCACTGCGTGGCACCTTGGGCAAGTGTCTTCTACTATAGCCTCGGGCCGACCAAAGCCTTGTGAGTGGATTTGGTAGACGGAAACTGAAAGAAGCCCGTCGTATATATGTATATATATATATATATATATATATATATGTGTGTGTGTGTGTTTGTGTGTCTGTGTTTGTCCTCCTAGCATTGCTTGACAACCGATGCTGGTGTGTTTATGTCCCCGTCACTTAGCGGTTCGGCAAAAAGAGACCATAGAATAAGTACTAGGCTTACAAAGAATAAGTCCCGGGGTCGATTTGCTCGACTAAAGGCGGTGCTCCAGCATGGCCGCAGTCAAATGACTGAAACAAGTAAAAGTGTAAATATATAGACGAGATGGTCATGGTTTGAATAAACTTCGATAAGTCGGCTCAGTTGAAGCTCATCTTGAACTTAATAACAACAGCAACAACGACGATTTCGAATTTTGGGTATAAGACCCAAAATGTGAAAAAAGAGAGCATGTATGGTTTATCTAAACAACTCATTTCATTGAGCTCAGACGGGTGAAAGATAAGACTCAATATGATTTGAGAGTTTAGCTCCAGAAAAGATGAAAACAATATTTATCTGTTTATTATTATTTCTTTCTTTTTTTTTTTTTTTACTGTTGGGAGAAAGCCACGACTTTTCAAATTCTCATTTGAAACAACAAGAATATGTAACATTTGTTATATATTCAGTCCGAAGTCAGGCCTGAGAGAGCAGACTTATATATAAAGACAGAATGATCTAGAGGAAATATTTGACTGCTATTTCTAGAAGGTCAAGCGATCTCCATTGCGTGGGTGAAACAGGAAGTCGAAACTGGATCGTACATTTTGCAGCATTTACTTCCACCACGACAAAATCAACTACAAATATGAATTATAATTATCCAGTGAAGGAATAGGAAAGAAAAATATATATATTTCATTCAAATTAACGCAATTGTATATTTCTATATTTTATAAATAGCAAGAACGATAAATACGAAATAATGTTAATGTGTGTGTGTGTATATATATATACGAAACCTTTAGTAACTCTATGTCCAAAATTTAAATTTGTGCGTGTGTGTGTGTATATATGTATGTATGTATAAAGCTGTGATGTGGTGAAAACCAGAGGTATAGATAGATAGATAGATGCGATATAGATGACCGAAACAAAAGTCTTAAAATTATTCATAATCACTCTTGTCATACAGAAAGGAGAGAGGTGCTACGAAGATTATTGGATGGGTTAGCTAGCTAGCCATTTAAAAACGGGAAGAGGATGATGAAATTCAGGAATAACACAGAAGAATGACAGAATACAGGAGCGAAAAACTGGCATCAGAAATTAAATAGACATTCTTTACATGCATCAGACACAGCTAGGACGACAGCGAGGAGGGACGAAAAAATCCGTCGCTTATTTGGTTACCAAACGGAAATGATAAAAAAAATTTGGGGGCTGTTTGTTTATCCTCAACACAACCCCCTAACATCGTCTTTATCAATTTATTATTAGTATTATTTACTTGCATTGACTGATACATACATACATATATATATATTATATATATATATATATATTACACACACACACACACATATTGGAATGTGTGCGCGTCGATATGGTGCTTTATTTACATGGAACTATATTGTGATTCGTTTTGTGGCCAACGAAGCGAAGAAAAAAAATATTACTACTATTATAGCTGAAATAAATTAAAAACAGGATCAGAAACAGCAATCGAATAAAATGTGTGTGGGGGAGGAGAAGCAGCGGAGTGTGGCTGTGTGTTAATATGTATGTATGTATGTATGTATGTATAAAGTGTTTTAGACATGAGTGCAATGTAGGCAATGTATATATCTAAATTAATGCACATAATAAATAGTATTTTAATATAAATCGTTGTTATGAGAGAGATAGCTCGAAAAAAGGGTCGATACATGTTACATGTAGCCTGCTTCAATCAAATGACTGATTTTTAAAACTTCATGCTCTGCTTAAGTACCGAGAGTCACTCCTTGTAAACACACACATACACACACACAATGTGAATGAGTGCATGTGCACTATGATTATGGTGCTGGTGAGAAAGTGCGCCGTTGCTCTAAAATGAATATTTGTTAAAATACTTTGTTTTGTTTTTCTAAAATTATGGAATAGTAAGGCGACATTTTAATAGAGGTTCACAAAATCTTTCTCAGTTTTAAAAACTGAAATTTCTTTTAATAACTCACATATTTCTTTCCCCACCTTAGTAACGACAAAATAAATATCCGTTTGTCATCTATTTTCGCATATACACACGCGACACGGACATATATATTATTCAGTTATCATCTATTTGAAATGAGCGAGACAACGACCAACGAAGGAACAAGCCCCTTTTGTAGTCAGTCACACGACGTGCTAGAAATAGCAGCCACACTCCCCCCTCAAACCATGCTATCTTGAAAATGATCACACCTGGGATGTCTTCAGATTATTAAAGATCTTTTGAATCAGGAGATCTGTGCCTAAATACAGCAATGAAAAATTATGATATAATCCAGAACTAAAACAAATCGCCATCTGAGATTGTTACTGAGATCGATCATGTTTTAGCCATCCAGTCTTGCATCATAACCAGCCATCAAAATTCCACATGACAACAAAATGAACGAGTTGATGCAGTCAGCATAAACAGTTAACATTTACAGACACACGTACACGCGCGAGCACACACGCACAGCGCATACAGAATTTGTATTTTCAGGCTTACGATATAGACACAGAAAAGTACAGTTCTAAACTGTTTATATACACCAATGAAAATAGATCAACTGTTTGTCCTGCGTGTATACATACATATACACAGACCCATAAACACACATATATATAACCATATGTATACAGAGAAAGAAAGGGGAGATTCACATGCGCGCAAAAATTAGTTTCTTTTTAGCATATGTATTATCATAACAAACCTAATTTGTTCGAGTCAAGGTTTCTTTTATAATCTGCTCTTCTTTATTTCATATTTCTTCACTGTTTCGTGAGAAATATACAAAACACATCTTTTTTTTTTATTTCTTTGGAAGTTATTTTAATACTCCTTATTTTCTTCCAAAGTAGAAAAAAAAAATAATAATAATAATAATAACAACAAATAAAGCGTTAGTACATTTCAATACAATTCACGTCGCAAAATGTAGGCTGAGAGACGGATATAATTCTATCTACATCTATGTGAAGATAATGAAACAAAGGAGAAATAAGAGAGAGAGAGAGTCGAGTGTATAGATGACAGATTGATAAACGAAGAGATGCACGTTGGCATATT
>NC_068987.1:15927720-15928219 GCF_001194135.2 Octopus bimaculoides | reverse complement strand
GGGGGGGGGGGGAGAGAATTGCAAGCTAGTTTAAACATATATTTATCTTGTGTGCGCCATACTAACGTACAACAAAATAGCTGTAACGTGTACATAGAGCTTGGTGTTGGCTAGTATCGCAGTACAAGACCTGCAGACGAATATATGTATATATATATATATATATATGAATAATTTAATATACACACGACCTACTATTAGTTTCATGCTACGGAAATACAATAAACCGGCAGATTAATATATCGTGCATTGTGCTTCGAAACTATCGGTAGCTCATATATTAAATTGTATTATCTCTCACTGGACGCAATACTCTTCTACTCTGTTACTTGTTTCAGTCATTTGACTGTGGCCATGCTGGAGCACCGCCTTTAGTCGAGCAGATCGACCCCAGGACTTATTCTTTGTAAGCCTAGTACTTATTCTATCGGTCTCTTTTTGCCGAACCGCTAGATTACGGGGACGTAAACACACCACCATCGGTTGTCAAGCGATGATG
>NC_068987.1:15925201-15925925 GCF_001194135.2 Octopus bimaculoides | reverse complement strand
TAAAATGAGCATCTTAGGGTGCATGTCAAACATAGTAGGGGCCTTGAAAGATAAATGTTTCTTTTATATACAATTACATGTTTTGTACATAAGAAACATTATTAAAAATTCATATCTGACGTATTGTTGTTTCTTTCACTTGAATATTTAACGACGTTCGTGCATTGTATTCGTTTGTTCCAGTTCATATACACACATATATTCACATGAAGATACAGATATTTATATATCCCTACATACACATCTACATACATGTATACACAAATATTGACATGTATATATATATATGTATTTCATAGTGATGGGAGACATGCGTATGTAAAGGTGTATGCGTAACGTGGGCAGTGTGTCGGCGTAACAAAAATGAGCAGATTGTTCTCATGTGACGCTTATGCTTATACATGGTTAAAAAAATATATATACATAAATACACACAGACATGGATATATGTAAGCGTGCTGAAACATTATAATCAAATAGTTGCGCTAATATATATATCTGGTGAATTATTGTCTGTACCGTGATCTGTTCTCAATTTCTGGTTAGACTCGCTATCAACCAGTCCTAGTGAAATGCATGGTTGTCACGACCTCCCGCCTTCCACCACCACCACCACCAATAAATTCGATGCGTCATACCCTATGTAAATCATACATACATACATACATACATACACACAACATTTCAGCTGCTTTGTATGTATGTATATATATATATATATATA
>NC_068987.1:15921572-15924825 GCF_001194135.2 Octopus bimaculoides | reverse complement strand
TATACATACACACACACACACACACACTAAAGCCGGTAGTCTATATACATACCCATAATCAATCTCTCTCTTTGAATAAATATATATATATATATATATATATATAGAGAGAGAGAGAGAGAGAGAGAGCCATATATATATATATATTATATCTGTATATAGGGTATATATATATATATATAGTCATATCTATATGTATATATATATATATATATATAGTCAATTATATTATATATATAGTCAACTATATATTATATATATAATTTCAGGCCTATAACAAATATAATTTATACATACATATACATGTAATTTATGAATGTGTGTGTAATTCATATATACGTTTGTGTGCGGGTACACGCGTACAATGTTGTTTATAGTTGCGTACGTGTACTGTATGTGTATTCACTCCCACTACAACAAGTACCTTCGTTGGAAATTTGAGCCTTCACTTTGGTATCTTAGTACTTTCTATTGGTTGTACCGAAAATACGAACTTCAATAACAATGACAGTATACAAAAATATATTGAAAGGCCAATGCTTAGAAAACTGGTTCTGTAGTATACGAAACCTTTGTGGTTAATAAAGAAATCATTATTATTATTATTATTATTATCATCAATAATAATAATAATGTTTAATTATATTATCCACCAATGGAGGATTATTTGAGTAGCATCATAATCCAGTGATGGTGAGTGATGCAAGCGTTTTGCTAAGTTGATGAAATCCCTAAGAAGAGAGAAAACAACCGTCTTTAAGTCTAAGATGTTTAAAAGAAACGTTTCCGTTATGTACAAGTTACATACATTCATTTATACATATACACACATACATATCAACACACATATGCGCGCATACATATATAAAACACACATATATCCATTCATTAATAAATATGTACATACACATATATATATAGCGTGTGCCATTCATAATAGAACACAAGTTGAGCAGGCCAAAAATGGACGATGATGACCTAATGTAATCGACATGATATGGCAAGATTCCTATCTGACACGGCAAATGAAAAGCGCATGTCACACTCCTGTATTTAGCAACCAGCCACAGTAACTAAGAGATCACTAGTTTCTGGAACATAGCCAGTTCGTTCCTCTATATTCAGTATCAGGAAAGAGCTAGAGGGCTATAGTAGCTATATGTCATCCATGGTCGTAAGAAAGACATAGTTTCAGTAGTCAGACGCCATAAAGACAGCAATTCTAGAACATCGTCAAGGACAACCCCATCTAGTTGAGAAGAGCTATTAACGAGCAGCTCTAGATTACAAAGACTTCTACGAGACATATGATGCAGAGAAACATAAAGTTTTACATGTTGAGGACAGAGCAGTTCATATACGGAAAGCCCAGAGAAAATTGTACAAACAAACTCAAGCAGCGGATCATGTTCAAAACGGGGGCACCAGTATTTTCTTAACGAAACACTTTGAAACTTGGGACACTAGTAGAATGTGTCAAATAAAACATCTTTTTCTCTTAGTCTTCTTAACAAAAAAACGTACATCGCAAGTTATTTCATGTTAAAGTTGTCGTATTTCTGTAATTTCAACCAATGACTGACGTCCATTCAGTCGAATACATTAAGTGCTGACTACGTAAACAAACGATTCTGGCGGTGATAAAATTATTATTTCCTTGTCAAAAAATGGCTGAAGCATATTGGCAGTAGGGTTAGGCAGTAGCTAATAAACCTTTCATACAGTTCAGGCAGATGTTAACGAAATAAACACGCGTGAAAGAAAATGAAAAAAGCAAATGTACACATACAGTTCAGGCAGATGTTAACGAAATTATAAATGGAGATTAAATACGCTTTACACCGCTTAAACTGCCAAAGGAGTAAGTATAAACAGCTGAATACTTGTCAGTGATTGGTTGAAATTATCGAAATAAGACAATTTTTTACTTGAAATAAATTCGAATAGAAAAATTTTTTTTCTATTCTATAACACAAAATAGATAAGTATACGAAGTTTGAAAGTCTTTCGGTACCAAAAACACTACATAAAACATTAATGAAAACTGGAGCCCCCGTTTTGAACAAGATCCCAAGCAGCCAAAGAAATAATCCATTTACGCTCTGGATGTACTTCAATGAGAAAAACATCATCCAGTACCAAATGGCGAAAAGGTATCATTATAATATACATTAAGATGCCATCATTTCTAATAATCCTGGACTCAGAGCACTATGTAGACCATGTCATACTTCCTGATTTTTTCCTGTAGAGCTTATATTGAGCTGCTGTACATGGTGGTCAAGTTTTCGATTGAAAAGGTGGCACAAGAAGGCTATATATATTCCACCAGGACTCAGTTCCCTTTCATATAACCTTCCCAACCCAAGAGTGGCTGACCAAGAATTTTCAAAGGAATCTTCTAGAATTCCCAATTCAGAATGCTCAGATAGTATATCTTGGACATCCTCAAGAGAGAGAGAGGGAGACTAAATGACAGCCCACCACAATATCAAGGACTTGTTGAAAGCTGCTATTTTCTGAGCATAATGGACAACATGAATGAGAACCAGCTGATCTTGACATGGAGTCATTTCCTCACTATACCAAGTTCTAATGTCTGCTTTGGCATGGTTTCCACAACTGGATGCCTGTCCTAACACCATTACACAGTGCATGTGAGTGTGTGTGTATAAAGATAGATATATAGACAGATATACACACACAAAAATAAAAAATTAAGATACATGTAAGCATATGTGCATGTTAGGAAGAGCATCCAGTAGTAGAAACCATGCCAAAGTAGACAGCAAGGATTGGTGGAGTCTTCTGACCTGCCAGTTCCTGTGGAACCATCCAACCCATGCTAGCATGGAGAATGGGCGTCAAATGATGACAATGATGATATATATTTCAAAGATGTACTTCTCAAACATGTTGATTCGAGACAATGTACTAAAAGAGAAGCAACCACACAAAACTGTTAAATTCCCTTTAAATTAACATTCATTAGGTGTCAACATTCTGTTGCAGAACTGCAACCAGACACAGTTTTGCTACAACTGCATGATTGTTATTGGTGACTAGGTTGTATTTATACAACAGAAAGTTTCATAGCTTGTATGATGATGACACTCATCTACAACTATTGTGCAATGTCAAGATCGAGACAAGGAAACCCACACATACACACATGATGGGATTCTTTCAGTTTCCAAATTCATTGTAAGTTTTATATATATATATATATATATATATATATATATATATATAT
>NC_068987.1:15917758-15921329 GCF_001194135.2 Octopus bimaculoides | reverse complement strand
ATATATATATATATATATATATATATATATATATATATATATATATATACATACATACATACATACATACATACATACATAGACACACACACACACACCATCAGCAATGGAGAGCACTGATGGGCCTGGTCAGCTCTACACATAATGACGTCTCTGGGACCACTAACCCGGGATGACCCCAGCCCCATCAAGCAAGCTTGGCTGTGTGATTAAGAAGTTCACTTCCCAACTACATGGTTTCAGTTTCAATCCCACTTTCAGATACTTTGGGCAAGTGTTTTCTACTATAGCACCAGGCCAGCAAAAGCCTTGCGAGCAGATTTGGAAACTGAAAGAATCCCATCATGTGTGTGTATGTGTGGGTCTCCTTGCCTTGACATTGCACAATAGTTGTAGATGAGCATCATCATCATACAAGTGGTGCCATTCATTTCCAATTCTCCAGAGAAGCATGCTGGATCACGAGGAAATATTACTTTTCTTGGAAACAGGCATAAGTTAGCAACAAGAAGGACATTCAATCCAGTAACTGGAAATCTGCCTCAAGCATGAAGAATCAGACATTAAAACATTGAGAATGTATATATGTATACGTGAGTGTGTATTCATATATATATATATATATATATATATATATATATATATATATATATATGCATACATATGTTAATGTTTGTTTTATGTTCAGTTATAATAAAACCAATTTGTTAGCCTATACTTTTGTAGAGTACAAATTTACTATACTTAAGCAAGAATATTATCAATAGTGATTTTGAGGTTTCGGCCAGTCCAATGATGGCATAACTAGCTGAAGCTTCGAAGTCACTGTCAATAATATTCTTGTTAAAGAATAATAAATATATGTCTATTTTTGTATGCATGCATGTGTGTGTGTATACATACATACATATATACATATATATGTGTGTTTCCCCACCACCACCATCACTTGACAACCGATGTTGGTGTGTTTACGTCGCCATAACTTAGTGGTGTTGGCAAAAGAGACAAAGAATAAGTCCTGGGGTCGAATTGTTTGACTAAAGGCGGTGCTCCAGCATGCCCGTAGTCAAATAACTGGAACAAGTAAAAGAATATATATATGTATATATATACACACACATATACTTTACCTATCAGGTGTGGTATAAGCTTTACTGGATCTAGTGTTCTGCACACGTACTACTTGCATTCATTTTCTTTTTTAACCATTCAAAACAACTCCATCCAACCCATAAATGCATGGAAAAATGAACATTAAATGATGATGGTCTTCCTCAAACATGAGAAGGAGGGCATCACAAGGTCCCATATTTGGTGTAGCACCTTGGCCAAGTATCTTGGTTGAACCCAAGCTTTTGTGAGTAAAAAAACTCAGTAGACAGAAACTGTGTGGAAGCCCGTTGGATGGATTCTATTAGTATTCAAAGTTCTGGCCTTGTCATACACCATGTCATGCTGATTCTGCCAGGGAATTGCATTAAGACTACCTGTGCCTGTGGAATACTCAGGCACTTACGCATTAATTCAATGAGCAGGTTTCAGCTCATCTTATTGAAAACTCATCATTGAAACTGACAGGTTAATTTTTTACTAAGAGTGTGTGTGTGTCTATAAGTGTGTGTATATCACATCTTCATTCTTACATATATTTTTTCATGCTGATATGTTTGACAGGACTAATATGTATATATACACATGTATGTGTGTATAGTTATGGGGATATACATATATATATATAAAACCTGTATTGACCAGACTATTGGATACTGTTATATACCACTGGTCACAATGCACTTCTTCACATTGTTGTGACTTTTGAATAATGCCATACTGCTGGCTTGTCAGGCAACCAGGCCAACATTGCCCCTAAATGGAAAACCAGTCCAATGCAGGGTTACCCATTTCCAGCTGAGTAGACTGGAGTAACCTGAAATGAAGTGTTTTGCTCAATAACACAGCATACAGCCAGTTGGAAATACAGTCAGTTGGGGAATCAAAACAACAATCTTGCAATCCTAAGTGCAACACATCAACCATCAGGCCATGCACCTTCATGCACACACAGAGATGGTCTTGAAAGTTACATCACAACATCTCTAGTGTTGATGCTAAATAAAAACCACCCAACATACTTTGTACAGTGCCTAAAAACTATGCTAAAACTGAAACACTGGAACAAAATGAGGTCTACTGTCAGAGTGGATGTCAAATGATGATGATTTTGGAGGGTACCTTTTAGGCATATTCAAGGTTTAAATAAAATTATTAATACAAAACTAATGATACCAAACTTTCTAGATAATACATAAGATCGCAAAAAAGATAAGCACATTTACTATAGTAAGACGACTGAGCTGATAGAATAGATCCACAAAAGTCCAAACCACATTCCAGCAGCAATTAAAAATTTAATAACTGATATAAATAGGTGACTAACCTTTTCTCAGGTAAAGCAAATTTCCAAGAGCTAACCAAGAGCAGCTTCAGTATGAAGCAAGTTTACATAAACAATCCCCACTATCACTTCAAAATCAGAAGATTAAGGAGAAAATAATCCGGTTAAACCCTATCATCATGTAGATGTCTCTATAAACATAGCCTAGTATTTCTTCTCTTTTGTAATCTGTCAATTTACACAAAGAAAGAAATTTCATAAGCTCTTTAATGCACACAATATTAAGGTTAATCATTCTTGCCTTGATAACACTGCTTCCATCATCAAATTTCATAATTGGAAACATACATCTACACAGCTATACCATCAACCATTTTGCAATTGTCAAAATCAATTCACATGCCAGCTGAAGGAATCTTGCCTCTTCAAAAGGATAATATACTGAACATCAGTAAATAGTACACAAAGAAGCTACACAGGGATCATAACTAAGCACTTTAAAGTATGTCACAATCAACAGCTGTATTCCTTCAAATGTAAAAAAAACAGAGAAACTCCTATTTCATTGTCTCAACTCATCTGGAAATCCAGTGACCAAAGACATTACCACTCAACAATAACTTAGAATATTTCTGACAATGTTAATCCATATTCTAATATTTTATATAACAGTAGGCTTTGCTTATCTGAAAAGTACTAGATGTGAAACAGACTGCAGTACATTTCAATAGAAAATTTAAAAAGTTAGCCAACTGCCACCATATCTGGACATTGCTTACCTCCTCAGCCACATAGCAGACTTCCTTATCAATGAATATATCTTGGTCAGGTATATTCATTGACAGCATATATCTCGCTCAGGTAGTCTCCCATAGCATTCTGCAGGGCCAAGAGCAACTTCATCCTCACAACCTACTTGGACCAATAAGAAGTAACCTTACAAACACATTCATGAAATGTGTCTGAATGATTAGATGTACTTCAAATGTGTGCGAAGTTTTTAGTAATGCAAAAGTGAACCATTGTTTAGTTATAGATATATATATATATATGTATACACACACACACGAGTGTCTATGTGAGCATATATATATGTGTATGAGCATCAACATATTTATTTTTACATGCTTTTCTCCATGCACTGCCTGATTACTATCTTCTTTTTTTTTATGG
>NC_068987.1:15893297-15917730 GCF_001194135.2 Octopus bimaculoides | reverse complement strand
GGGGGGGGGGGATTCAAGCGCAACTTACACTCCTAATGCCCATGTATTTTATATATATATATATATATATACACACACACATACATGTGCATATGACTTGATACATTGCTATTCTCTTCTTTATCACTCCTTATTGACACCCATCTCTTGTCACCACCAACCTTAATTCCTAACCCTCATTCTGTATGATATTACCCCTCTACCACTTAACATTGGTATCTATCTCTCTTTCTCTCTGTCAACACTCCTTTGTCTATCAACTTCTTACCATATTGTCACCTCCCATACACCTGATGCTGTTGCTGATCAAAATCCTTACCAGCAATCCATCATGTACCTGTCTCTTACTCCTAACACTGTGAAGTTTTTCTTTCACTTTTCTATTATGGCCCCACTCTGGCTCTCTGATCCCTACCACTTGTGTAGGCAACAAAGAGAGAAACTTAAGGGAACAATGCAAAGACAGGTCATGCTTTATCTTGCTGGAGCTAAGGAAACTTTCTATTACTGGACCAAAAAAACAAGTAGAAATAACATACAGTAAATGCACCCAATAAACTAAAACTGATTTGTAATAGAAAAGGTACCCATCTGTAGAATCCCTGCCCCTCATCCCTTAAAATAATGGGAAGCACAAGCAATGTATGACCTGTATAGGAATCCACTTGATTTGTGACAAAATAGCCAGCCTGTGCTAGCACAGAAAAGCAGACAAAGAAATGATGATGTATGTAGTGTACACACACACTCCTATGACAATCATCAACCCCATTAAGGTGGCGAGCTGGCAGAAACGTTAGCATGCCGGGCAAAATGCTTAGCGATATTTCATTTGTGTTTACATTCTGAGTTCAAATTCCGCTGAGGTCTACTTTGCTTTTCATCCTTTCGGGTCAATAAATTAAGTACCAATTGCATACTGGGGTCGATGCAATGGACTGGCCCCCTCCCCAAAAATTTTGGGCCTTGTGCCTAGAGTAGAAAAGAATCATCAATCCTATTTCAAGCATAACCACCACTTCATTGCAGGCATAAGCCTATAACAGGTTTGATAATATTTCTAACACAGACCCACAGAAAACAAAACTAGGCCCTAATTTGTTTTTAATCTTTTAATAAAATAATATGCACATAATTTGGTCAGGAATCACACTAACAGTAATTCTGCCCTTTGGCATCCATCCAAAATGGATTTTAGCTCAGCAGTAGATGAGCATACCCTTGTACATAGAGGACAATAGCGCTCTGTTGGTGCTACTGGAGCTGTGTGCATATTAACATTACATATTGGTCTATTGCTATGACCTTTCATGATTAACAAGTTGAGTCTGTGTAAGTGTCCTGTGTCCACAGACTAATGCATGTGAAATTATCTTTAAACTCTATCATGAAGAATTTCAACAGCAGCATCTACTTTTCAAGCACTACATAATATATATGTCCACACACACACACGCATGCATTTATGATAGATCCATATACATAAATACACACACACACATATCAAATATATCTATATTAACCCATTTAGACATCTGCTTTACTGTAATAGCATGGGTTGGATGGGGGCTTATATATGGCATGGTTTTATGGCTTGATACTTTTCCTCGTGCCAACCATTACATGTTCTTCAAGTAAAGGATTTATTATTCTACATGTCTTTGAAAAGTCATCATGACTGACCAAAATGTCAACAAGGAATGTAAACATCAGTCTTTCACTCGAGTGAAACATTCATACACATTCAGTCATGCACATTATATATGTGTGTGTGTGTGTGTGTGTGTGTGTGTGTGTGTGTGTGTGTGTGTACATACACAATGAAATTCCAATAGTCTCTGTCAACAAAAATCACGCAGAACATATAGGTAGGCCAGGGAAATGTTTCAAGACATTTGTCTCGGATGCAGACTAAAAGTCTGAACAAGAAAACACGGTTGTGAAGCTAACTTGTTAACCACAGTCATGCCTACATCTACATACATACACATGGAATATAAATACACATACATAGTTGTAACACATACAAATATGAAATATATACATGCATGAATATATATACACACAGAGTTGTGTGTATACATATATATATATAGTTGTATTTACAAATATATATATATAGTTGTATATACACCCACACATATTTGTTCGCACATATGTATATCCATACATACTGTATTAACTTGTGTACAAGTCATACCATTCTAAACTAATTCTAACTGAAAAAAACTGAGGTACAAGTATCAAAGCCAAAACTATGAAGGGAAAAAATTTTGTACCGATTTAGCACAAAATTTTGAGTGCAACTCATACACAAATAAATACAATGTGCATACATACACATGCATCATTAACAAAGTTCTAACATCAACTTTTCCCTGCTTGTATGGATGGGACAGATGGCATTTGTTGAGGCAGATATTCCATACCTAGCCGTCCTTCCTGCCACCAAGCTATGTAATATTATTCCTTGCCAAGACATGTTTTCATGAAAGACTGAAAACAAAGGATGCCACTTGTACAACAGCAACAAGCTTATGCATAAATGTATGTGTGTGTGTGTGTGTGTGTATATATATATATATATATATATATATATACATACACACACATGTATGCCAGTGTGGATTGGACTGTTTGACACGATCTGACGAGCCAAAAGACTGCATTCAACTCTGATATCCGTTTGGGCATGCTTTCTACAGTTGAACGCCCTTACTATTTTCAACCAATTCACTGAGTATAGAGGGTGCACCTTTGTGGCACCAGAACAAGTAAGGTCACCAAATATCTCTCAAGACAAAACCCCTTGACAGAGTGGAGAGTGCAGTACTGAAGGAAGTGACTTTATGCCAGATGTTAAGAGGTTAAAAGTATGACAAAGAGTCAGGAACAGGTACCTTGTTGTTGTAGAGACACATGGCCATCCCCACAAGAGAGAAAGGTTAGTAGAGAGGTGTCAGAGCACACCCTTAAGGTACAAGGTGGATAAAGAAAGAATAGGAATAGAAACAAGGATGGCTGGGTGATTAGGCTCACAAAAGTATGAAAAGTATATATATATATACATGCATATATATATATATACACACACACATATATATATACATATATAAACATGTTTATATATATGTGGGTGTATAAATGTACATACATATATGCATATACATATATTTATATGCATACAATATGTATATACATATATATACACACACCTACCAGTGTATGTGTTTGTGTATGTATGTATGTATACTAATATATATATACACACACACACACACACATTGTCTTTACATCCACTTTCTCATGATTGCATTGTGTAGACAGACTTCAATGAGGCAGATTTTCGACAGCCTCATGCCCTTGTTACCAATCCTCATGTGTTTCCAAGGAAAGCAATATTTCTCCTTGGCCAGACATATTTACACAGAAGATTGGAAATGAAAGACATGACTCAATGGTGACACACACACACACGCTATTATTACAGACACATAAACTTATATAAACACACATTTCTTTCAGCCCTCTCAGAAGAATTTGGTCAGCCTAAAGCAATAGAAGATATTTGCCCAAGGTACCATACAATGGAACTGAACCCAAAACTATGCAATCGGAAAGCAAACTTGTTAACCATACAGCAAACACACACACACACACACATGTATATGTAAAAGCACCTATGCCAGTGACACATAAAAGCATCAGTGCCGGTAACATATAAAAAAGCACCCACTACACTCTCGGAGTGTTTGGTGTCAGGAAGATCATCCAGCCGTAGAAACCAAGCCGAAGACTGGAACCTGATGCAGCTCTCCAGCTTACCAGTTCCATTCAAACCGTCTAACCCATGCTAGCATGTAAAGCGGACGTTAAATAAATAAATATATATATAGAGATTCAGACTAATACGTATGTATACACATATATATACTTATTGACATGGTGTCTATGGCTGGGTCTCTTTCCTAATGCTAACCTCTTTACAGAGTGTCCTATGTGTTTTCATGGCACCACAGCTAGTGTTGTCACCTTGTAGCTAAAGAGAGTGCCCTCAAATGAGAGACAAAGGATAGTAGAGTGGTCAGTGTACGCAAGGTGTTAACGGAAGAGGCAGGAACAGATTTATTGTAGTGGAGGTTCATGTCTACCTCACATTTTACAGGGGTAGATAGAGGGAAGTAGCAGAATGTGAAGTAAATTATGGTGGTGACAAGGTGACAGAAGATGCTCTCACGATACCATATCCCAGAAGGTAAACAGAAGGGAACGTAGATATAGAAAAGAAACAGGGACGTTGGGTTAGGGTTGCCAATATATATACATGTATGTACGTACGTCAACGTTTGAATGAAATCTTTGATACCGTTCTGGTACCTACGGTTTCATGACGATGGAGACCAGCATTTTTTAAAACCAGAATTTACAACACAAACGACACTCCATTACTAAACCGATGAGAATAACAGAACGGTAACAAAATTCTATTTTAAAATATTGCTTATCTACTTTCCCATTGTTTAAAACTCCATCTTTCAGTTTGTTCTTAACATACACATAGATTTAGACACACACAGACACATTATATATATATACATATATATATATATGTACACACACCTGCAGTCATATACACATATAGACATATACACGTACAAAAATATACATAATATAATCACCCACCGAACTACTCTCATATTCATAAACATACAAACGTGTATATATATATATATATATACACACACACACACAAATGTATTTACATATATATTATGCATACACATGTACCGTACATATGTAGGTTATATATTGTGTGTGTAAATATGCGTATATAAATACATATATATATATATATCTCACACACAAAGAGATGATGATAAAGAGTAATAGGAAGGTTGCTGAAGCCGCTTAAGATTCAAATGTATGTGTGTGTGTGTGTGTGTGGGGGTGAGTAGATAGATAGTTAGATAGATAGAAAGATAGAGCTGGAGTGATGGTGAGACAAAGATTATGTGGGTATATTTGCTCCAACTCAGAGGTTACGATCGGCGTCTCTGGGGAGATAATACATAGGTTTATCACAACACCGACCGACCACCATCAGCTTCCCCCGCCCCGTCGCCTTTATCTTATATACATACATACATGTATGTATAAATATACACATATATATATCATAGACGTACATTCGTTGACCTAATATAGATCATTATTAATATATGTATACGTGAAGAAGAAAACAGAAAGAACAAAAGAAGTTAGAGTCGCTGTAATACAAAAATTACGATGATACGAATAATAATCATGATAATAATAATAATAATAATAATAATATACATCATTATACAGAAGAAGAGACAGGTAAGAGTAGTTTCAACTTACAATTTTGGATGCTTCTGACCAAGTTCTACTTTTCTTTTTCTTCGATTGCTTATCTCTAGAATTCTCCGTTTGCATTGCGGTCGTCGAAACATCACCCTAAGGGGTGTGTTAACGAACAATTACTCCTTTCCATGGCTTGCGACTATCGAGAGCAAGCGCCATTTTGAGACAATAAGGTTATGTGTCCCCGGCAAAGGCGTTCGGCACTTTCCGCCACAGCTTCGGCAATGCTCGCTGGCGCGTGTCACGTTCTCGACTCGAGCAAACCAAACCAGCTTGGCCTTCAGCCAGAAATGGATACGTCAAAGTGTTGCAATAGAATCTAGTTGATTGAAATAAATATAGAAGTTATAATTAAAAGATTAACTATCAAAACTTTTTTATTGAATTAATAAAGTGTTGGAAAAGTGTACTGTTCTTATATTTTTGTTTATCTCAGAATGATTAATTTTCGGTTCTTTGCTCACAAAAAAAAGAACGGCTTACACAATGGTTATATGAAAATGTACATCGGAACACATAGATGAAACAAGATCAGTTTTGATTTATAATTGTTGTCGTTTTTAGCCCCAGATCTAACATCAATGAGAAAATTTCGATCAAAGCTATTTTATTATGAGTGACCATCCTATCTTTACTCATCAGATGCGTCATGTTCTGGTTTTTAAAGCGGATGCGATTTGATGGAGATTTAGCTGTTATTTCTAGCAAGCCGAGTGACAGCATAGAAGGTCCCTCGTTCGGTGGTTTATTATTTTGAAATTCATGCCCAATCTGATAGCAGATTGATAAAATAGCGACTGTCTTCTCTTACCGATAATATGTCTTTATCGGATTTATTAACATTATCATAATTAGGAGTGTCTCCTTGATAATGGGTTCTAGCATATACCATGTTCTTTATTTGTTGTATTTCTTCTTCCTTATGGAATTAAAGCAAAAAATAAATAAAATCATTTATTCCGTTAAAGCTTCGGTGTAAACAAAAAAATATGTCTTTTTATGATGGCCTTCAAATCTTTGACGTTATAGAATTTGGCGCTTTTTTTTCGTTTCCGGGGGGGGGTATGAAAGTAAGTGTTTACATTGTCATAGGGGGAAGGTGTTTTTCTGGGCGAGAAAAAAAATATGCTATTTATTAACTACAAATAATAAATGGTCTTGATATATTTAAAAATCATTTTCACATCCATCATTCGGAGGTACTTTTGATGGACCTTTCATTTCATATCCTCAATACAACCAGGACAGATCAAAAGGCGACGAAAACAGTAATTTAGAACTAAAATAATTACCTCCTTTATTTGCCCTTAATTTCTCTAATGCCCTTTTGTTAACATTTAGTTAACGGTTAGTTAATAATCATGTTTTACTGATGTTAATTATATATATAATTTCAAAAATATTTGGTGGATTCATTTGAAATAATGGGAACGGCACAGTAGATGCTTCCTAATATCTATCCAGCTTTCTGGTGTTCAGTTTCTTTACAATATCGAAAACTTTCGATCTTCAATACTTTTTATTAGTGGAATTCTTTAACAAAATGTTTCAATTCTAAAAGGAACCAGTGATGCCTACACGTTATAGTATCCACTTTGATATTTGTATTATTTCAGTTAGATTCACCAAATATTTTATTATATTCATAATTAACGTGAAAAAGCCTGGACATTAACTACCCAAGTGTAGCGAATGTTGATAGAAGAGAGGTCTATCAGAACATGAAAGTGAGACAGTTGCTTTACTTCTAAATCATGGCCTTCTTCATCGCATTCGACTTTGTCCTGGTTCTGGTAAAGATAAATATCATCGAAGACTCGCTGATGATGAAGTTGAACAATTACTTTAAAATATTAGATAAGGTTATTTGTAATAAATAAATCATAATTAAGAATGCCTCGTTTCCTTTTTCTAGTTTACGAAAACAACTTCGTTTTTAACAAGGTAAACATTTCGGCTTTCATGTGGCCTCAAAAACTAAAAAAACGCAGACAATATGATTATATTAAGAAGAAAAAATTTCATCAATCATTTGATTTTGAAGAGAGAGAAAAAACTTCATGGGATTTGTATTATAATGTGTAAAATACTAAATATGCTCTAAAAAATGAAAAAAGCGGGGAAAAAACATTTGAGTAGAAGAGAGAAATAACATAGCAGAAATTATTATGTTGAGATTAAATGAAAGTTTCAAATTGGGATGATTAAATCCTGAGAGTTTCTATTTGCAAAGTATATATTTGTGACGGAATTTTTCAAGCGTTAGTGTTCCTTATGCTAGTTTAAAATATTTTTTTTGCGTTTGAAAAATTACCAACACAAAACTTTCGAATAAATTTTTTATCTTTCAACTTTGTGAGAAAATCTAATTTTCTCTAAATTTTTCCTAATATCAAATTTAGTTCATACTTCTAACAATATTCAAAGAAATACGCCTAAGAGATAAAGGACTTTTTTTTTTTTTTTTCATATATTAATAACACTATTTTAGACAAAGATATATTGTATTTGTTAGTAAATAAAAAGAAAGCCTTTAGTTTTAAAATATTATAAGTATTATTTTCATTGATTTGTCAAAACTGATGAAATAGATACCAAGAAAATTAAAATATTTACACGATATTTAAATATTTAAAATATCAGCAATTAAAGCTTTTTTTATTTTTATAGAAGAGGGAAATAATTTTACAAAAGCTTTTAATTTTAGAATAATCAACCCTTCATTCATTTCATAGAAATATAAAACATCTTGTTTTAATTCAACGAAGTAATCGCTTCTATTTACTAAAGCTACTACCAAATTTTAATTTCTGCTTATACGACTAAATATTTATTTCTTATAATAGCGAAAAAAATATACATGCGCATATTAATTTATAATAAATAACAATTTCTTCTTCCAAAGAAAAAAAATTCTTTGCGTTTACAACAGATCAAATTCCATCCATTGTTATGATTCATATAAAACCTATTGCAATAGATGTGTTGAAGAGACAATAAACATCAACAAAATCGACATTAATATGCCAATACACTTATTTATTATACGACGATCTTTGTAATATTTTGCTGCCTTCCCGCTTTATATTCTCAGCTTCTCTCTTTTTCTTTCTCTTTCTGGTCCTCTCACTCTTTCTCTCTCCCTCTCTTATTGTTGTCGTTTTGCCTCCCCCTCTCCGCCCAGATGGTCCGAGGTCTTAAGGGGAGATAAACACGTCAATTGTTTACACGATACAATAAAGAACGAACCAACGTGCGAGCCTATAAGTGGTCGTTCGATCTGCTAGAAATAGCAGCCAAATCTCCATTATTTTACACGGTCTTGAAAAAAGATAGGACACACTGGATTGTATAATCTTGCATAACCCTAAAAAGATTGAATTTTCATGGCTGGGGTGCCTTTGATGGGATGTGTGTTGAATCAATGCTATCTTGGCTCAAAACAACAATGACGACATAAGCTTTTATCTGCTGAGAAACCAATGAGTCGAGCGACCTTAACCTTTATTTATCTTTTATACTAAAGTCGTCTTCAAAATTCTAAAAGCTTTTGAAATAAAAATTGATAAAATTGTTGTAGACACCTTCAAAACAACTAAAAATAATATATCTATTAAAATTACGCATGAATTATTAATGAAGAATCAAAAAAAATATTCACACATTTTTTATGATAATTGAAAATAAACCCTTTGAATATATTTATATATGTGTAAAATATTTAAATTTATTTTAAAAAGTTCTGTAAGCTTAAATTATAATAATATTTATACGAAAATATCCAAAAGCTTTAACACTTCCAGGTGTTTACTTGTTAGAATGATCTTATCTCCCTTGTGTCAAATAATTATTTCAGTTACACCAAAACTAGTTCATACGGAGAACGAAAAACGAAACCACGTAAGGTAGCTAACTTATATATAAAATAGATTCTGTGTGTGTGTGCGCGCGTTTAGTTTGTAGTTTAAAAAACGTTAGAATGAACACATACTAACCGTAAATTAATTATTCAAATTTTAAATTAGTATTTAGACATAATTTTCTCGTTATTTTATTTCTCTATTGTTCAAGTGATTTTATTTTAAAATGTTCTTCACTGGAGAAGTTATTTTAAACTGCTGACTTTTTGCTTAGTATGGGTAAAAAACCAACGTCTGTTCTGCGGTGGAATTATTTTAATGCGAAGCTTTATCCCAACTCTTACTTACAGCCAAAGGCTGTTATAGTTAGAAAAGGGAGCGAAGATTTTCCTATTTTTAATTCTTGATTCAGTTTCTATCATTAATGCTTGTATTTATTTGGTATAACTAACAGAAAAGTCAGTTTCCAAGGCCCTCACAGAACCTCTTTAGGGTAAGGAGATCGATGTTATTAATGTTCCTCTCGAACCTTTTCACGTTGATACATGCGAAAAAGACGAGCAGAAAAGAGGATACTAGAGAACCGACGTTCTAGGAAGGAAGAACTGGACGTAGTGGTTAGTGAGGATCTGAAGGAATTAAGAATATGAGAGGAGTGGGTCGTGAATGTCTGAGTAAAGGTGGGAGGAGCTCAGTCATATCTGAGGAACTGAGGTCATTATAGTAACGATAAGGAAGGCAGAGAGATGAGACTGCGCACCAGTGGATCAAAGGCTGTAGTATGTCTGCGAGAGACTATGCTTGTCAGTCGGGTGGCCCTTTTCTAAATGCAGTCTAGAATATCCGTGTGTAAAATAGTAGCACCATCCCACTTGAAAGATCAATATTCCATTGCATACTTCATCTGAGCTTTGCGGGGACTGAAGAGAAGAGACAACCATTGGTGTGAGGTGCCATGTTAAGGATATTTTTGTGCCAGGAGAGATAAGCGTTGGTAACGTGGCCGAATGTTTCGAGCAGTTTGTAGGGTTGTCTCTTGTTGCCTGCTGATCATTAGTAAGCGGGCTTATAAAGCATTTTTCTTTTGCGTCTTTTAAATGGTATATATATTCTCCTTTTCTTCATCTTTACTAGGTACAACTAAAATTAAGGATTTGTTTTTTCAATGAAAATTATAGAGCGAAAATTCGAACATAGATCTGAAAAAAAAATTAGAAAAAGTAAAAACCGAAAAATTACGATAAGACGGTGATACCTACCCCAGTTTGTATTTATGAAAAAAATCGTTTTCTGTTGTCATTTGTATTAATCTTCAACGTGGAATATTGCTTGGCGGTTCAAAGTTAATGTTAACACACATTTCCACCCCTTTATGTTTCATTGGTGCAGCGTGTGAGAAGTGGGAAAATTTACAATTTAATGGAATTAGAGAAGTGACCATGAACTTCCCCAACAAAAATAAATAAATGTTTCTAAACGCATCCAGCTTAAAAGATACCTTCGATAGCTCGCTCCTCTTTCACTTCATTTTTCGTACAACTATGTTTATACAGAACTTCCAAGAAAAAAAAAAAAGAAAGAAAATGATTTTTATTTAAATTTACTTATTCCTCGTGAGGTGTACCAATAACGGAACTCCAGCAGAACTACAACCGCTATAGAACAGAAGCATGCGTCTACAGATGACAACGCAATGGAAGGTGACAACAATAAAGAATATTTGACTAGATTTGAAGATAACTATAAAGAATTAATATAGATAATGGGAAAGAAAAAATTCTCATTAATAATGCTTTAGGCGTTCTTACAGAATATAGTGGGACGTTTTCTAGTGCGCCAAAATCTCTAATTTCTTCGAATATGTGTTCACGTTCCGTAGATTATCAATCTGTAAAAAAAAAAAAAAAGTGGGCGGGGGAAAGAGGCAGTTCCCCCGCCCCTTACGGTAGTTTTGACTTGTTTTCAAAAAAAACTTTCTGATTTATGCTGCATGATATTTTCGAAGAATCATAATTTCAGATGTAAAAATATTTTGAAGAGAAAATCAAAACTGATAAGTTAGGAAAAGGAAGCAGGTGAGTGTTAAAATACCCCGCCGCAGAAAGTGTTTATTTATTCATTTTTTCTTTCTTTTTTGCACAATCGCAATAATATACAATCTTTTAAACATATTCATCTGAAGGAAATTATACCTATACTAGAGGAAAGCCAATAATTTATATTAAGTAATAATTATATCTACCCTGAAAAGAAAAATTATCCTACGCAACGAAAATGATTTTAAATTTTGGCACAAGGCTAGCAATTTCGAGGGAGTAGGTTAGTCGAGTAAATCGACCCCAGTACTCCACTTGAACTTATTTTATCGACTCCGACAGGTTGAGAGGTAGAATTTGAACTCAGAATGTAAGATAGCAAAAAGAGCGTCGCGGGTCGTTGCCATCCAAATGATAACATAAGTACTGCAATAATTTTATCTTAAACACATCAACTAATATCTCGTATAAATAATCTATATGAAGATTTTGAGTGGTACAGCAATGCACTATAATACAAAAAAAATGGACTATATACTTGTTGTAATTTAGTTATCCATAGTCCGATGATATTTCGGAATACAATTCCTTCTTCAGATATTCTTAGAATATAAGAATATTTCGGAATACAATTCCTTCTTCAGATATTCTTAGATGTTACAACAGGTATATAGTCCATTTTTTGTATTATAGTGCATTGTTGTACCATTCAAAACTTTCTATTCTTCACAAACAATACACAGTGCTTCAAGCGAACTACAAAACTCTCCTATATGAAGATTATTTTGATTTTTAAAAATTTTATTCCGTATCCTTACAAATTTTTTTTGGTGGTGGTGGGGGGGTTCTGTCTTTTTTCTAGCTTCTGAAGTTATACATAGCCTCTTCGAAATGTCCCTGTGATATTGGATGACAATTCCCTAATCGTAAATTATTTCGGTAACGCTTCATAGTATCGAAAGGATCACCAAACAACCAACCAAAGAATTCACAGTATACCTATACAGCCGTGCCCTCCTATGGCTTTCTTTTCTCATAACTTTCAGAAAAATGGATATTTTCTCGTGAAATTCTTCACAAATACGTTTCGAATGTTGTAGATCAACGATTATAAAGGAATTCGTTGTGAATTTTTTTTTTTTTTTTTCGGAGGTGGGGAAAGGAGCTTCGGATAATTCACACGAGCCGACTTTGATGCTGCATAACTTTCTGACAAATGAATATTACTAATGAAATATTTCACTAATATCTTTCAGATGGTGTAGATTTACGGTTATATCGTAACTTAATGTGTGAAAAAAAACAAAAAAAACAAATGCCAGCGCGCACACATAGATACTTACACACATCACGTGCATATTTACAAAATGAAACTTGAAATTTTCATAAAAAAATACACATTTTTCTGAAAGTTATGAGGAAACAAAATCGAGAGTGGGGGCACGCACATGTATGTCGAAATCAACAGCGGTCCATCGGCCGAGACCGTCTAAATCTAAGTAGGTACAAGTATTAACACTAATTCGTTAGCTTGAAGAAAACTACATACGATAATCTATTTTATTTAGGGAAAAATTTGTTTCTATTTCACTTTAATGCTACATAAAACTACACCAAAGTATTTTTTTTAGTAACGTAAAATCTTCAGCGTAACTTTTCAGGTTTTTGTCTTACATCTGTCACAGCCAGAACCTCGTTATATTTTCATATAGGAAGAAGGCTATGTTAAAAGGAATGTATATACTGTGATATTTGGAGAAATGGTAAAAAGAAAAAAGTAAAACCTGTCGAGGTTCATATAAGACAGACAGTCCTTGCATTTCTTTTATAATATATACCATTTTTTTTTTTTTCAAATATGAAAATATACCGAAATTCTGGTTATTGAATGATACATATCATACGGAATAGGTACTAGATCATCTGGAAAATTTAACTGCGATAGACTGACACGCTATTCAGATGAAGATTTGATTCATCTGCTGAACGCTACACGTTTTAATCACTACTATCTCTGCAAATCAGAGGATTGAATTGTGTATTTGTGAGTTATCTCCCTTGGTAAACGAGTGCTGCTATAACTAATTGAGAATGATTTGATATTCGCTCTTCTGCATATACCGCTAGCCCTTCTGAAGTCCAATGCTAGCTGAATAGAACATCGTGGATAGAGCTACAAGCTCACAGCGTCCGACTTGGGAGTACTGTACGCTACTATTCATATGCTTTACACGATCCCTTTATTGCTGTCAGAGGAAGAATCAACAGGGGAAGAAAGCATCTAACCAATGTGGACAACTTGCTTCAGGACAGTGGGATGCAAATGTTGAGAAATTAACATGCAAGGGGTGCTGTGATGGTTGGCATTCTCACACATAATCACTGAGGTGTCCAGCAGGATGGCCAAACTGAAAACTATGTTTGAATCTTCCTTTCTAGAGACTGTTCTATACTGCCTTATAATAGCCATTTTTATTAATTGACTTCTTCAAATAAGGCATAGGTCATAACTAGTAAATATATACAATATTTTCTACTCCACTGATTTCTTTGTCTTATATACCAAACCTCTGCTGCTTTTCTAGCCCGTTTTTTTTTTTTTTTTCTCTCAAGATTGACAAAAAAATTATCAAAAATAAGAAATCAGACTCATGCATCCTGTACACACCATAACAATTTTAAGGAAAGCACCAGATGCTTTGCATAATTTTGTCCATCTTTATGCTGTAAGTTCAAATACTGCCAGAGTTGACTTTGCTTTTTATCCTCTTGGTGTTGACATTGGGGGAGGATCGATGTAATCAGCTTACTCCTTCCCTTGAAGTTGTAAGCCTTATGCCAAAATTTGAAACCATTATTATCATTATTGTGTGTGTGTGTGTGTGTAAGGCGGCGAGCTAGCAGAACCGTTAGCACACTGAATGAAATACTTAGCGGTATTTTGCCTGTCGCTATGTTGTGAGTTCAAATTCCACCGAGGTCAACTATACCTTTCATCCTTTTGGGATTGATAAATCAAGTACCAGTTGAGTGCTGGGGGTCAATGTAATCGACTATCCCCCTCCCCCAAATTTCAGGCCTTGTGTCTATAATAGGATTATTACTATTATTATTGTGATACCCAAAGTACTGAAAATGGCAATTTTGTAATTCTTTTTTTTTTATGAGAAATTAATAAAAACATTACAAAACGTATAAAAATGAGGATATTTAATAAAAGAAAACAGATTAATGTTTGCAAAGAAATTTTGCAATGTACCATAGACCCTAACATGGTTTTAGTTGGTTGCTATGGGAACATATACAACTTCCATAATAGGCTGGATAGGGTGTTGAGAATAGATAAATCTGATAGGCTAAACTTACTAATTCTTTTTAACAGAGTTAAAAAGAACTGAAGTTGTTTCTAAATGGTTGGTCCCCATTTCTCTGTAAGCAACATAATACTGGTTTCTCTTGTGTATGTGATCGATGCCAGTGCCCCCTGACTGATTCCTATGCTGGTGGCATGTAAAAAGCACCCACTATACTCTGAGTGGTTGGCATTAGAAAGGGCATCCTGCTGTAGAGACTTTGAGAGATCAGTGCAGCCCACTGGCTTGCAAGACCTCAATCAAACCGTGCTCTTGAACAAAACACTCCAACTGATGTAAAGTGTGCATAAAAGATATTTAGATCCCTGTAAGAGCCTGAATGGGTTTCTGTTTCAACAATGAGGATTCAGTTGTTTAACAAACTGAATTAGTATGTGGCTGAAGATACCCCAGATAATGTGTATGGCAAGGCCATACCTTTTGCTTACCAAGTACAATCCATCCTATTGACTTCCATACAATTTTACTTTATGCTTTTGTCCAGGATACCATATAGTGAGACCAAACCTTATGATTGCAAAACAAACTTCTTAACAATATAGTTATGTTGTGGTCACAAAGACAGACAGACACTTCTAAAGAAGTAAGTCGAAAAGAAACTTTATTCAATTTGATTTTATTGTTCCAAAATGACAGTATGAGATGTGGTGGAAGTCGGAATCGCATGATATTTACATTCTCCCACCCACAAATAAAAAAAAAATTATTCATACACGATTTTTTAATGGCTTTTATTTATATTCTCATATCGAATAAATCTCATAACAATTTCAGTAAATTAATATTACATGAAAGAAATGTCTAAGTGATAATTTATATAATTGTTTTCTTTTTACATGAAAATCAACAACCACAAAGAAAAACATTTGTTAAAATAGGCTCAGTTTATTTTCTTTATGGTGAAACCGGTCTATCAATCAGCACAATTCAAAAACAAAAAGATAATAAATCCCTTAATTATGCATGAAATATGTGGACTATGGGGATGAAAAATTAATTATATTCTCCTTATGGAAAATGCAAATCTTGCCACTATAATCCAATAAACTACACAACTGTTATTTAGTTCAAAATATGACTGCTGAGCTCAAAAACTCCAGTCAAAAGCTCAGCTCACCAGGAGCTCAAGAGAAACCAAACAGTGCATACTTCAGAGTGATCAACTGAGCCACACCTTAGAACTGGTTTGAGATATATATATATATATATATATATATATTATTTAAAATTATAATACAGGGTATCTAAGAGATACCGCCACGCTGAAAAATAGCAGTCAAAACCCGACTCTAAAACCACAATAAATGCCCACATAGCACATTTATTGTGGTTTTAGAGTCAGGTTTTGACTGCTATTTTTCAGCGTGGCGGTATCTCTTAGATACCCTGTATTATAATTTTAAATAATTATTACCTTTGATGGTTTTTATTCCCATGCTGGCCACTTGATAAAATCAATATTTTAAATATCGATCTTATCCTTATTTATATAAATATATATATATATAGACAATAGCAAATAATCACAGACATAAAAATAAGTAGCAACTGGAGTTTAATCTCAGATGCTCATAGTCAAAAACAATGTAAGATCTATACCTACTTTTCCATTCTGGTATGAGCTGGACGGAGATATGAAAATATATTTAATGTAGGTGTTTTATGTACATACACAAGCAATTTACTAACAGTGGTAATACTGATTTCTCATAGGCACAAGGCCATACAATTTTAATAGCAAAGGCATAACCAACTAATTTTATCAGTCCTGAAGAGATCAAAGGTCAACCACTTCAAGATTTGGCCAGTGTAGTTTGGAAAAAAGTCAATACTATATACTGAAGCTGTGGCACTGCCAAATTATGGACAGAATCATTTAAAGAACAAATCTATTTGTAATTAAACAACTAAATTATGTCTCCAAGAGTTTATTTTTATAATTGGCGGTATCAATCAATTGGCAAGTAGCCTGACCAACATCACTGGGATATTTTTGAGGGGCAGGGAAATGAAATGAAAATATATCTTCTGTTAACACACAGATATGAATGAAATGAGACTGGGAACTGAAACCAGGTAACGAATTCCTGTCATTGAATACATGCTGTCACTATACACCTCTTGTCTGTGATAGTTATACCTGAGTACATTATTAAGGAGTAACGATAAAGAGTGAAGATTAACATTACGTATAGAATTTCATGAAGATATATAATTGCTGTTTTGGCACTAACAATGCAGTGTATCATGTGATGAGGTGGATGCATTCCATTGTTGCGATGCTATAAGCATAGCATATTACAGACGACAAGTTGGAATAGCTTAAAGAAAAAACAATGTGGCAGTGTGGAGCAGCTCAATTTGCATGCTGTAGTATGCATTTCAATGCAGTGCATATAATGATGCCGTAGTGATATGTCACTTATGAATGTATATTGCAGTACTGATAAGAGTTCTAGTAAATTTATGTACATTCTCAAGCAGTTTACAAATAAAAATGATTTCTCACTGACAACATCATGTATTTGTAATGGAAAGGACACGATCAACTGGACCATCACTAGTACATGACTGTATAAGTGTGTGTGTGTTACATGTACACAGGTTATGTATTGATGTATTGCAATGAGTAAGCTCCTGTAATTGTACTATGCACTGACTAGTAAAGTGAAATGTGGGTGTCTAGGTTTTCATAAAGGCTGTTATAGCATAGCAGTAGTAATAGTTATATAGTGCAATGCGATGTGATGTCGATGTATGCATACTATTACATGTAGTGAACAGTCTCCGACCCCGCACAGGAGTTAACAAGAGTGATAACAATTTTTAGAGCACAATATATCATTGCATATTCACAAATAAAAATATCTGAAGACTGGTGCAGTTCATTCAAATACACATGTCATTTGAATCACCTTCGATTTGCAGACAGGGGTTTTCTGTATAAACAGTTATTTGAAACAAATTTCACCAAGTATAGAATTTGCTTCCACTGAGTATATAAGAAATGTATTGAGTATTATAACAGATGGCAGTGGGGGGAAAAAAATTATAAATTAAAAATTTATACATAAATTCTAACAGTGTTCATCATACAAATAATGACTACAAAATGGCATATTTGTGTATATATATCCCCTTCATAATACTAAAGTAATGAGTGGAGAGCAAACCAACAATGTGTACATTCCTACTAAATCCCTACAAATAAGTGCACAATACTCTTTGCTAAATATGGCAAGAAGTACATAGAGGCACTCATATGATGTAGCAAATAGTGAATTCACATACCTATTTAGAATATAGGAACATTACAAATAAACATGTATGTATTTGTAATTGGATGCACAAATATGCACTCAGTTACTCTTTCTGGAGTTATTACCAAATATTTTCCAAGAGGTAGCTGTCAGCTTTTACTTTCTATTTAAATTATTTTTCACTATAAAAAAAAAAAATTCATTTTGAAAAATTAAACTCTGCAAGAAAACGAAAAAAAAAAAACTATTTTACAATAAATTAGGAAGAAAAATTTGCAATTTTCTAGTTTAAAGAAAATCTGTCAGTTTGGTTTGGTTCCTTGGAAGGAAATTACCAACAAAAAAGACAGGAAAAAAAATCTTTAACTCTACACCATATTTCTGTTATTTTCACCCAGTTATAGCTATCTTCTGGTTTTTTATCAGCCAATCAAACGTGTGGATTCCTCAAGTTCCTCTGGATTTCGACTAAAAAAAATAAAAAATAAAACAAGATTAAAAAAACTACTTTAAGTAACAATGTCTTTTTTTTTTTAATGCATAAATTAGAAGGTTCTGTCAACTGACATGGTTTTTTTTAATAAATGCTTAGAATGTGTTTCACCACAAGGTCAAGTCCTTGTTGGGGGTGGGGACGGGGTCTCATGTGCCTCAATGACTCGAGCTGTGCTACCTGAATACAAGCTCCAAGTGGGTAGCCGAATAGGTCAAAGGATAAAGACCAGACAAATAAGGATCACCTCTTCCCAGAGAGGAAAATGGACTTGTATCAGGCGAAAACCCCCATCTAGTAAAAAAAAAAAAAAAAAAAGGTTACAGATGCTTCGATGACAATTCAAAACTAACAAGCCATGGGAGAGAAAGGCCTTTTCTAAGAGAGACCTGATGCGGTGCAGCAAAATTTGAATGGAAGCTGCCAGAAGCAAGGATACAACTTGAGAGAAGCAGAGGAAAAAAATCATAGATAACCTATGTTCCACAGGGAGTGGAAAGCTTAAGCAAGTAAGTGTTGTTACTTTTAAATGGTTAATGAAGTAAATGGTTCTTTAATGTTAACAGAGTCACTTGTTCATTGAATTAGCAGCTAAGTGGCCTAAACATTCTCCCCACACAAAGTAATCCTCAATTAGAATCAGCATGACACTGTGTGTGACAAGGCTGTACCTTTTCAATTACAAGTTACAATCCATCTAAAAGGCTTCTTTACAGTTTCTATCTAACCTATACCACTAGGCTAGGGTTGATCTGAAGTCATGGTAAAATAAACATGTGCTCAAAATACCACACAGTGGGCTCGAACCCAACATCTCATGACTGAAAAGTTTTATTAACCCATAAAGCACTGGGATTTTCACTTACATAGCAGGAACTGCTGAGCACATTTTATGAAAATGAGATTACCATGCACACATAAAAAGCAAAAAATAGTTAAAATATCTTCTTAGAATATAATGGTGGCAAGTTTTACATCATCCGAAAAATCATTAGTTGAACTAACAAACACCCATAAATTAAATGCATCTATCTGCGCCACGATCGTGTCCTGTGCCTGACGGCCACCATCGTGACCTGTCGCGCTTTATGTGTTAATATAAAGTAACATCAAAAGTTTACAGTAGACATAGAATCCTCACATGTTCTGTCTAGTTTAACTACCCTATAACTTACTATAGTTAGGGATAAACGTAGATTAGGCTAAAACAATGTTTTATGACATCTCGAGAGATTCGTCATGTCTCCAACACATATCCATACCCTGTTATACCCATGTTATATGGTTATGCATTCATTCTAAGACCAAATATTCAGGAATGAGGTAAAACATTTTATTAGAGTGAATATCTGACAAAGTTATGTCCCTTGTTTAATAGCGACCTCACACAGCTAGCGAGATGGACGAGTTCACTCAGTGATTGTTGTTTGATCTAAGTCACACCTGATCGAGCAAACGTAGCGTAACAAGCATTCAAGCCATTATACTCTTGTTTATTTTCTAAGGCTTAATTTAACGAGGGCAGCATTAGATAAACGTTGCCCTTCAATATAGCATGATTTGAGGAAGATTTGGCTGTTATTGCTAGTGGATTGAGCCAACACGTAAAGGCTCCCTTTCTTGGTTTGCAATCTAGTCAGTTGTTAAACTAATCAAGCAATCATTGCAGATTTTAAACTCAACTGGCGTGTAGAGGAATGATAAAAAGATTAAGAATGTTGGGCCTCATGGATGCAATGACAAGTGACAGAGATCTTTGGCAATATGTTGTGCTTGAGAAGACCTGTCAAGCCAAGTGAGATCATAGTCATGGCCGATGCCAGTGTCACATAACTGGCACATAAAAAGCACCCTTCAAACGTTGGGCAATATGCTGTGCTTGTGAAGACCTGTCGAGCCAAGTGCAATCGTAGTTGTGGCCAATGCCAGTGCCGTCTGACTGGCACCCATGCCGGTGACATGTAAAAGGTACCATTTGAATATCAGGCCTCATAGAGACAGTGACAGGTGACCGAGACCTTTGGTGATATACCATGCTTGTGTAGACCTGTCAAACCAAGTGAGACCATAGTAAAAAAAACACCCACTACACACTCGGAGTGGTTGGCATTAGGAAAGGCATCCAGCTATAGAAACCTTGCCAAATCAGATTTTCAGTTAAACCATCTAACCTATGCCAGCAAGGAAAACAGACTTTAAATGAAGATGTTCAATGCAATAAATACTTACTTTTTACAACAGAAACAAAACACAGTGCTGCAGTCCCAACCCCGTAGTTCTTGGCGATAAATTTCTGAGTGAGGAGGATCAGTACATTCATCTATGAACTCAAATAATTCACTGCGTGGGAAACCATTTTCATAATAATGCTAAAAAAAAAAAAATTCAAAAGAAAAAAAAAAAATCATGAAAAAATTTGAGAACTTTTTTTCTTTCTTCAGTTTTATAAACATTTTCTCTGTTAGCAAGCATTGGATGGGTTTCAGAATTCATGATGACAATAAAATGTAAGGGTGATTGGATTAACATCAAGTGAACTTCAATGAAGCCAGCCTATGGTCAAAAGTATTATGCATTATTAAACCATCTTGTTTTTCAAGATGGTAAGGTATTATTTTAGATGATTTGGCTGCCATTTCTAGCAGAATGAAGCTCTCATTGGATGGTATTCACATAATTTGCTTTTTTCTTCACAAGGTTTTCTATCAATATTCTTTTACATGTTTCAGTCACTTGACCGTAGCCATGCTGGAGCACCACCTTTAGTCAAACAAATCAACTCAAGGAATTATTCTTTGTAAGCCTAGTACTCATTCCATCAGTCTCTTTTGCCAAACCACTAAGTTTCAAGGACGTAAACACACCAACATCGGTTGTCAAGCGACGGTGGGAGAACAGACAGACATATATAACTGTATGGCGGGCTTCTTTCAGTTTCCATCTACCAAATCCACTCACAAGGCTTTGGTAGTATTGGGAGAGAGTGAAGTGCTGCCTTTCAGACCGGAGTAAATTAACATCCCAGTGCAGTAGCATGTATTGTATTGTTACTATATATTTTACATTTAATACAATCCAATGCATAGAGGTGAATAAAATAAATGTGATGGATGATGTAATAGAAATAATGTAAGCTAGAACAGGCAATAAAAGAAATAATACATTATATATTTGTTAAACCACAGTGGTTTGTAGATAAAAATTATGCTCTGTGAAAAAATAGACATTGTTTTTTATATGTAAATGTACAAAAGCTGCAGCTCAATTAAAATATAAAAAAAGAAAGGTAAAAATCTACAAATAGCATTTCTTACCTTAATTGTTTCATAAGAATCCATGATGACAGCAATAAATAAACTTAGCACAACATAGATGAAAATGCCAATAAAGCAGTAAAGATAGACACGGGAGTAAAACCAAATGAAACTATTGCTGGTTTGCAATGCAGAGAAAGTCACAAACATATCATCACCATTGACTAAAGAAAACAAACATTCTGATGTGGTGCTCAAATGACGGAACTGGTAGAAAAGAAAAAAAGTGTTCAGATTAATAACAAGAAAGAAATGGTACAATTGTATATATGTGTGCATGGTAAATTTACTGAATATTCCAGAATAAATAAAATCAACTTTTGTTATACTTAACATTTAATGGTTTCAAATTTTTAGCACAAGGACAAAAATTTTTGGAGTAGGGGTAAGTCAATTATATTGACCCCAGTGCTCAGCTGGTACTTATTTTAATCAAGACAGATGAAATGCTACTAAGCATTTTGTCTAGCATGCTAACGATTCTGCCAGCTTGCTACCTTTTTTAATAATTATAATCCAGAAAAGAAGATGCTAATTAATTCGCTTGCAGATTGAGAAAGACAGAGAAAAAGAATTCAGAGTTCTTATTTGTAGACACTGCCCTCATAGAAAAGTTGCTGACAACATATTATTCATACAATCCATTGTTGGCAGGTTTCTCTGGCAAGATGTCCTTTATAGCGCCAACCAAATTACAGAGTGAACCGTGTGCAACTATCATGGCATCAGCATCAGAGAGATCACTTTGTTGTGTGTGTGTGCATGCATATGCTTGTGTGTGTTGTGCATGCATGTACTTCGTGTGTGTGTGTGTGTGTGTGTGTGTGAGTGAGTGCATGTGCTTGTGTGTGTGTGTGTGTGTGTCGTGCGTGCGCATGCTTGTGTCATGCATGCGTATATTTGTGTGTAGTGCGTGTGTGCGCGCTTGTGCCATGTGTGTGCGCGCATGCACATTGTGTGTGCACGTCGTGTGTGTGTGTGTGTGTGCATGCGTGCATGGTGTGTTCACCAATAAAGTCTACTTACCTTTATATGATAAGGACCTAATATAACCCAACCACAAAACACAAATCCAAAGTACATAAGTAGAGCACAAGTAAGAAAACGTAACACATTTGGTGCAGCTCTCTTGAGGGTCAATATCAAAATCTGAAAAAAGAAGAAAAAATTATGCAACATTGTGTAACAAATTCCACTTCAAAACTTGATCTCATCCTTACCACTGTAAAATACTAAGTCAACAAGGGAGCAGCTATGTAGTCACTACCTGCTAAAAAAGCAACCAGTTTCACTTACAAAACACTATCATACTCTACTATCTTATATCAGGTAAGGACACATGAAGTAAAATAATGTACCCTTACATATCCTTAAAAAGGTGGGATGATCATAATTGGAATGTTTTTGGTCAAATATCTGCTAGAGTTGGCATAGATTTAAACAACAAGACTATTTGTGAATTTCATCAGGTTTTCCTTGCTCTTACCTGTTTGGTAAGCCCAGCACATCTAAATTATAATTTATGCACTAAGGAAAACATTCTGGGTAAGGGAAATGAATAATAGGATATTCCTTATGCAAGAAGCACTAGATTTTAGCAATTGCTGTGATATGTAATCAAATACCGTGGAAAAAATGTAAGCAAACGTTGTCTTAAATTCTCTCTAGACAAAGTTTTGGCCAAACTGGTTTCAGTTCTTATTGGGAATTCTCTTCAGAGCTTACATACCCACCATCATCTGTGCAGAGATTAAGACAGTCATTTCAATTTCTCAGTGCACACAATGACACAATCACTGTATGTATGATTGCGTCAATGTGCATGCGTATGATTGTGTCAGTGTCCGTGTGCATGATATCATCATTGTGTGCGATCGTGTTAGAGCACGTGCGAGTGTGTTTGCGTTAGTGTGTGTGTATGATTGCGTTAGAGTGTGTGTGTGTGTGTTAGTGTATGTGTGTGTGATTGTGTTAGTGTATGTGTGTTTATAGAGTACACAGTACTCAGGTGCACTGTGTACAATAAGTTCATTATCTTGCTCATGTCTACAAAATTCGTCGCACATAGGCAGTTCTGTTAGGTCTCTTAAATCACCCACTTGCTTCACCCCTTTAGAATCCACATGAAGAGACCTGTTACTTAACAGCAACAAGTAGGGCATCCAGTTGTAAAACAATACCTCAATGACATCTAACCCAGTGATTCCCCAACCCATTAAAAAAGTTTTCCGACAGACCCCTTTTAATATGTTTATCGTTATGAATGTGTGTATATGAAATTTTGAAATTAGTTCACGGACCACCAGGGGTCCACAGACGCCAGTTTGGGAACCACTGATTTAAACCATGCAAGCATGGAAAAGGAGTCATAACAATGAGTGACGTATCTGCTTCTCCTCTTGATTGGGAAAAAAAATAAATTGATAACAAGTACAATGATAAGTGCATGAAAATAAAATGAAAATCTTTTAACTTACATTATATTTTTTGAAGAATCCAAGATAGCGGAGAACACCAATCCAACTTAGGAGATTTCCTGTGCCAAGCATAATGGCACAGAGATCATAGTTTTGGGATGTATTGGGTACATTCTAAAATGAAGCAAACATTTGAAAATTTCATGAATAAATACTTTACACATATTCTGTTGCAATAAACTCCAGGACATCTACAAATATGTTGTATGTATGTATGTATATATATATATATAT
>NC_068987.1:15862001-15893007 GCF_001194135.2 Octopus bimaculoides | reverse complement strand
TAATCTTCATAACTGTTCAAGGAGGAGTGGCTGTGTGGTAAGTAGTTGCTTACCAACCACATGGTTATGAGTTCAGTCTCATTGTGTGGCACCTTGGGCAAGTGTCTTCTACTATAGCCTCGGGCCAACCAAAACCTTGCGAGTGGATTTAGTAGACAGAAACTGAAGGATGCCGTTGTGTATGTATATATATATATATATATATATGTATGTATGTACGTACTTGTTTGTGTGTCTGTGTTTGTCCCCCCAACATCACCTGACAACTGATGCTGGGGTGTTCACTAACCCGTAACTTAGCGGTTCGGCAAAAGACACCCATAGAATAAGTACTCGGCTGACAAAGAACAAGTCCTGGGGTTGATTTGCTCGACTAAAGGCAGTGCTCCAGCATGGACACAGTCAAATGACTGAAGACAAATAAAAAAAAAATGAATAAATGTAAAGGATAGAAAAAAATTAAAATTTAAAAAACCGAAAAAACTATGGAACATCAAAAGCTAGAATGATAGATGGAAACAAGTGATGTCAATTTCAAAATGATTGTATATGGGAAGTCTCTCCAAGATGCAAACTTCATTTTTCTTTTAAGACAGTCACGAGTGAAGGAGGCCACAGAGAATCCAGTAAACATATCCCAGAGATAAGATCACTGGACGTGTACATGTGTGCAAGAGTCTAGGCATAATTGATAAACCTGCTTCTCAACCAGACAGTCTTCAGTTCAGTCCTGCTGTACATCACTTTTGTTATAGCCCAAGGTTAACTAAAGCCTTGTAAGTGAGTTTGGTAGACAGACACTGAATACAGATAAAAGCTCATCATATATCTATATATATATATAAGTATGTATGTGGTTGTGCGTACCTATGTCTTTACATCATGTGATGGTCGTAAACAAGCATCACTGTCATACAAGCAGTGTTGTTTGTTTCAGGTCTTCCATACAAAATATGTCTGGTCATGGGAAATATTACCTTGCTTGGAATCAGGTGAGGTGTGGTGACTGGAAGAGCATCCAGGTATTGAACCTCTGCCTAAATAAATTCTGTTCAACTGATGCAAGCAAAGAACAGTGGACATTAAATGATGAGATTACCTGATATAAGTTAAAAGCCTTCTTCGGTCATGAATGACCATGAGATTGCACCTAGAAAGTTACCCTCCGAGTCACAAGGTTGTTTATGAAAGACCAGCAGTTGCCTTTGCATACCAGCCTCCCTTCTCCACACCACCGATGTTATCCAAGAGAAAATGAAAGTGGATAGATGGAAACTGTACAGAAGCCCATTGGATACATAGCATATTCATTGGTACAGTCTTGTCACACATTCTGTCAATATAATTCTCCGGCAGAATCAGACTAAGAGCACACATCTGTAGTACTCAGCCATTTACATGTTAATCAAATGACCAAGTAATCTGACAGACCAAACTGAAACCTCATTGAAAAGAACACAGAACTATCCATATGGTATGTGTGCGTTTCTCTCTCACTGTGTGTGTGTGTGTGTGTGTGTGTGTGTGTGTGTGTGTGTGTGAAAGCTATGCAGTAGATATTTGAACTAAGCATATTCAACTATTTCTCTGTGTAGCACCTCAGGTAAGTGTGCAACGTCTATCAAAGAGTTTTAAATTGTGAAAAACTGACAGACCACTCTTAATTTGTTTCAACCTCCCCAACTGACAACTGGTATTGGTTAAGTTGGTGGTTTTGCAAACAAGAACAATAGAACAAGTGACAAACTTTAAAAAATATAAGTACTAGGGCTGATTTGTTTAAACCCTTCAAAGCAGTACTCCAGCATGGCTGCAGTCCAAGTTTGGGACATATTTATAACTAAAAAATTTCCCATATCTTGCTTTTGTTGCTTAGGTAAAATTTCTTTTTAGACCTGGATACTAAACAGGTTCCTTTCTGAAATTACAGGTTTAATATTTATTGTCCTATCAGGTATTGCTCAATAAATTCCGAAAGAGATTACAAAATTTGATCCCTGATTAAAACATCAATCAAATATTTGGAACATGGAAACTGAAAGAAGCCCATTGTATATGTGTGTTCATGCTACCTTGTCTTGCAACCATGTGATACATATAAACAAGTATCACTGTCATAGAAGTAGTGTCATACATTTCCAATCTTCCATGAAAACACATTTGGTCGTGGGGAAATATTGCCTCGTTCAGAAACAAGTCAGGGTTGGTGACAGGAAAGGTACTCTGCCACAGAAAATCTTTCTGGCCTATGCAAGCAAGGAAAAGTTAACATTTCAACGATGATCACACATACACATAGGCAGGTACATTTCATGGATGTAGGGATGTGGACAATAAAAACAGAAATGTGGATAATAAGGAATAAAAAAAAAGTAGAAAAATGTTATGAAATTTGAATGTAAAAATGTTAAGTTCTATGGCAAAGATTGGGTTAGAGGAAAGAAAACTTGAAGCAGCTGCCCTAAATAAGAGCAGAGAAGATTTTGTTATGGTGCTTTAAAAAAAAATAAAAAAATAAAAAATTGCAACATTGCAAAAAGTAAATGTGGAAGCATGCAACAAGTCTTAGAAAGTGGAATCTCATATTCCATGTCTAAATGACTGAATGAATACATATATATATGTATATATATATATATATATATATATATATATATATATAATATATATATATATATACACACATACATACCTACATACATGGCTCAAATACACAGAAAACAAAAGATTGTTTTTATCTTTTTTTGTTGTCTTTTTAGAGGAATTAGGTAATTTTGTTATTCAGATAACTTTCACGTATAATTAGTAGAAAATGTTATTTCTTCAATAAAATGGACCTTGTATAAAATGAGATATTTATTAACAGTGAGACTGCAAATGTCTTGTAATCCCAATGCAAAATGTTGAATGTATCACCCCAAAGAATGATGAGGGTGACACAGCGACAAGAATTCCCTTGAAGGGTTTGTTCTTGTGGATGGTAATCTCTAATCTGACTAAACTATACAAGGAAGTCGTTTGTGAGGAGGGGACAGAATGTCAGTTGTTTCCACAACTATAAGTTTGAAAAATGTTTGATAGTAACCAGTGCTTGTATCCCTACAAATCACATCCTTGGATTAAATATTTGCCACCTCAGAATTTGAAGACCAATGATGTCATCTGGTCTTTTATCATTCTTCAGATCTAATCCCACTGGCTTCAGTTGCTATAGAAAAAAGGAAAAAAAAAAAATCAGCCATGTCTAAACTGCATTTCACATCGTTCAGAATGGTATGGCAAGGAAGTGACTAGTTAGCACTGAGGTAGCATGACAACCAGTACAGACCAAAAATATCTACAGCAGACCTGCTGTGGCATTTGGGTCAGTCACATATCAGAAGTCCGAGTGAAATGTAAATTTGGACCGTTACCCTGCTGGATGCCAGTCACCCTTGACAGTATAATTTTAAGTCTTGTCCTCCTGTGTAGCAGAACTGAAACATACCAGTCTATGCTGGTCAAGCAAATTAACTAAGATTTTATAGCACAAATGGAACTGCATTCAAGACATGTAGGTAGTTTCAAACACCTTCAAAAGGTTCAACCGAGTTGGAGAGAAGCTCATCCATGAGAGTATAAAAAGAGCCCAATAATGATAGTGCTAAAATCAATGAGTGAAGGTTGCCAAATCCAACAGAGATGGTGGCTTATATCTGGTGTGATTGAACTGGACATTACATACCTTTAATCACACTACATTGGGAAGAATTTTTGAGATCAGTCAAGCAGACCATCTGGTTGTAACAGGGGGAGTACAGATGAAAAGGTATACAACAATTTCAGCATGGCGAAGCTGCTCTTCAAGAAGAGTTAGATGCAAATTAATCAAGCACTATTTGCTCACAATTTTTTTTATTTTTTAAATTTTAATTGCCAAAATAGAAATGAAATAGTGCAAAGGATCTGAAGGTTAAAAGGGTAAACACATGAAAGAGGTTGGGATGAAAATGATGAAAACAACAAGTGGAGTTAAAAGCATGTTTCTTATAATTACCTTGCACTTACAACACTGGAATTTAAAGAATTCATAAAAAAAAAATGTTAAAAGTTTCTAAAGCTGATTGAGCATTTCATAATTTTGTAAAATTGATTTAAATATAGATATTTTTGACCATATTTAAAACTGATAAAGAGTTGATCATGGGGAGCAAGCTTTAAGTATATAGGAGTATTTAATACAAGACTGCTTCCTTATCTATATGGATAGGACAAGAAAACGGCAAAAGAAAGCTAGAGAGGATTTTAAATCCTTTGTTACCAACCATCCAGAGACTGCCTCTGGTACTATGATATAAAATTCCTGTTTAATCCTTAAACATGTGAACTTGCCATATCCAGCCCAAAAATTCCATCTATTTTATGCTCAAACCAGCCAGATCTAGCTTCTTACACTTACCCTGCGATGCCATTCTAAAAGAATATATCATCGAAATTTTAAAGCTAAGAGATAATGCATAATGAATTCAAAACAATGTAAACGAATAAGCATTACATTTGATAATAATTGAAATGCTGGTTGAAGTGATCTACATTAAAAACTTCCATAAAAATTTCATGTTAATTTAGGTTTCAAACAGCACATTAAAAATGCTATTTTACTAAATTTTTCATCATTATAAAAATGAATTGAAACAAAAAGTAGTGCATGTCAATAGAAATATGGAAATGAAATGGTTAAAAGAACAAACAAAAAAATTAACTGGTAGAAGTGAAAAAAGGATATAAGAATAGCTGGTAAATAAAAAAGAAAGGAACCAGTTTGCAGAAAAAAAAAAAAAGTATAATAGCGAGAAAAATTAGAGGAAAATAGAAGGAAGATTATTCATTGGCAAGTACAAGCATAAACAAAATGTTTTAAAGTTGAACACAGCAAACTATTATCAGGAGTTAATTTCAGGGAATTAATTTCAACAAACAATATAACTTTATTCTGCAACAACAAAGAAAATCACACAATGAAAGCTGAAAGCACATCTACTTAAGTTATTGTTATTGCATATTTTACCACTAGAATCATCAATAATTTCTTTTAATACTTACTCGAGTTTCTATTTTGATTTTAAAACAAGATCCAACAATGGTAAGGCAGTCATTTATAACAATGAGGATAAACCACATGTTCAGAAATTCCAAGCGGTCATACCACTCTAATACTTTCCGAAAATGATTCTTGAAAAATTTGGCAGTTTCCTTTTGTGTAAATGAAACAAAAGTAATAAGTCAAACAATTGAACAAAAACACAAAACAAATTGTTATGATTGAAATTTCAATGCACTCACACACACTCCACAGAAAATAAATGAACAAATATCAAATGAGTAAACAGTATCATTTTTTTCTTATACTGAAAAAGTATTGCGAAGAAATAGGTGGAAAGAAAGACAAAAAACAAAAAAAAACACAACTGCTTTGTATGAATGACAAGTGGATGAATAAAGCACTTGACCTGGAATTTGAAACAGGGTTTGTTCAAATTCTCTCATTGTTTGCATTTTAAGAAAAATGTGCACTGAATGCACAATTTTCTAAACTATAATCTTCACATTCATAGTGGTAGCAACAGAATTTCAAAACCTCAACTAGTTTTTATGTTGTACTTGGTTGTTGCCTGTCACTACCTGTTGGTAAATTGTTCAAAGGGGTAAGTCTTTTTAGAAAATCTGTTACATTGTCTATATGTTGAAAGACACAGAAATACAGAAAGAAAAAAAATAACTATACATATGTTATACATACATATATATATAACCTTCTTTTGAAGTTTGTATAGTATTGAAAGATTTGTACTTTAAAAACCCCTGCATTTTTAACCAAAACTTATTACTATGGTGACAACACTACCTACATTTCTTTCTTGCACACGCACGCACACACGCGCACACGCACACGCGCACACGCACCCACACACACGCACACACCCACACACACAGCATTTCTCTCTCTCAACAACTTCGCCCCTTCTGCATTTGGGGGGGGGGGGCAATCTGCATAATCCTGACGCCTATGAATACATCCCAAATCTTTTTGAGCCTACATTAGCTTTAAAAGTGTCTCCAGGTAAATATTGATGAATGTAGGTTTCAAATTTTGGTTATAAAGGTCGGCAATACCAGGGGAGGGGGTAAGTTGATTACACTAACCCTGGTGCTCAGTCATTTTACTGATTCCAAAAGCTCAAAAGCCAAGTCAGAGTTGGCCTTGATAGGATTTGAACTAAGCATTTTACCCCATATGCTAGCAGTTCCACTAGCTTTCCACCTTACAAAGTGGATAAATATTCTTTACTACTCAAGGCACAAGGCCTGAAATTTTTGGGGAGGGAGCCAGTCGATTCGATTTACCCCAGTATGCAACTGGTACTTAATTTATCGACCCTGAAAGGATGAAAGGCAAAGTTGGCTTTGGCAGAATTTGAAGTCAAAATGTAAAGACAGCATGCTGAGCGAAATGCTTAGCAGGAATTCGTCTAATGTTTCTGCCAGCTTGCTGCCTTAAAGTGGCTAAGTATTGATACAAAATCATATTAGTTAAAACAGCATAAGTCCCAGAAGGCAGTGAGCTGGCAGAATTGTTAGCCTGCTGGGAAAAATGCTTAGCAGCATTTCATCCATATTCTGCATTCAAATTTTCCCAGGATCGACTTTGCCTTTCATCCTTTCGGGGTTGATATAATTGATCCCTCTCTGGAAATTGTTGGTGATATGCAAAAATTTGAAACCAATATTATAAGTCCAGAGCAATATCTACAAAACAAAACATTAAAAAAATTCATTTGATGAGAGAGAGAAAAGGAGCTAAACACATGCATAACTACACAATAACTATTCACTTACCTTTTTTAAACTTTGAGCTCGCCATATTGACCTTAAGCAAAGAATACTTGACATTGTGCTGACAATTATGATAAAAATATCAAAGGCTGTCTGGACTCTCTTCTTTTCTGTTTCATTTAAGCCTGAAGAAAGAGACAATAAAACAATCTCAGTGATAACAATATAGCCTTATTTTTCAGTTTACTTTTTAGATTATGCTAACGTGTTGCTGAACTGCAGAACAAACTTATCTATATATGTTTGGCTTTTACATGAATCTTTCTACAAGGAAGACAGCTTATAAAAAAAAAAGAGAGAGGGGGGAGGAAAACAACCAGGTTGTCTTTTATACAATGGCCTTCGGTTCCCTAAATTTTCTAATTCCAGGCCATCATCATCATGTTTTTTTTCTCTTTATATATACTATATGTCAAGCTATTCAAATGAGAAAAACTTGGCTGAAGTGACCAATTTATTGACACACAAAGGTCAGATCAAAATGTATTGGAACTGGTGCAATAAAAAGAAAACCACAATACATATCAAGTTAGCATTTCATCTTCTTCAAAGTTATTTCCTTCTAAAGAAACTTTATCCAGCATTGTTTCCATTGATGGAAGCATTCCTGGAACTCCTTTTTGGATTAGAGAGCAGCAGCCTCATCACATTCTTTTAGATTTCCTCAACGTCTTGAAATCTTGTTGTAGGTCTTCCAAGGCAAAGACTGAACCTTGGTTTCGGGGTCACAGTAATAGAGGCACAATCTGTCACCCATTTTCAAAAATGAAAGTTTCCATCTTCCTCAACACAATCAATGAGATCCTGTGCAGCTGAAACCCAATCTTTTTGAGAAGACCACACTACTTCCACTTCCAAGCACTACTGTGAATAATGGAAGTGAGCGAGAATGTTATAACAGTCTACATGAATAACAATTCAAGGTCAATCTGTGCCAAGTGGCTTTGCTGTACATACTTTAGCTCTGTTACCCTAGCAACAGCCCCAATACATCTTGATCTATATATGTGACAGTCCCTCAAGCAGTTTGAAGCTATTGCTGGGTTTTATCAAGAAAGCACAGTATAGTATCAATGAATAGATTTAATGACTTGGTTATTAACAGTCCAACATATTCCTTTGATGCAACCTCTTCTGAAAACACTGTTACTCACCTATTATTGATCCACGGCATCCTATTTCAGAAATGTTTGGATTGAGAAACACCAGCATTTGCCCATTGCGATCACTATTGTCAAATGTAATCTGTTCAAAGAAAATTAAAGAAAAAACATGGGAACAGGTAAATTATATATTAAAAGGAAACTACTCCATGGTTGGTCATGTCCAATGAGGACATTTAGTACTGGTTTAGTACTCTTTGGCAAAACACATTTGCCAATACCTATCTAGATACATTCATTGTAGTATCTACAAACACGTCATGTAACTGGTTCAGCATTTAAGCATGTAAAAATATTTAAAAATCCATAAACTTATGAGAAACTATCTACACACAGCCACAAGCTAAAAGCTTAACCCTTGCATTCTATGCTTAAATAAAGGACATTATTCTACAGCCTCAAGTTAATTTAAGTGGGGGAAATTAATGACTTCTACTTATAGGTGAATGTGCTCATACAGCAACAATTCACAATAGAGTACTTAACATCTAAACAATGGAAATATAGAACAGGAACATATTTATGAAATATTGGATATTTAAAAAGAAATTAAAAGCAGATAATTCATGGAGCAAACTTTCAACAATCACTTTTATATCTACAAAATATTTATGGTTATACAGCTGGAGAAGGGTGCGTGTGTGTGTGTGCGTACACAGGCGTGTGCGGTGTGTGTGTGTGTATATAAAACCCCAATTGCTTTTGTCTAATCAGCCAGGGTTGCTGCTATTGTTTAGACCCAAGTTGGCTGTGATTGAGCATGAGCACAGCTTGTATTACTGATGCTGTTTACAACTATCATGCAGTGCCAAATCTCACACACAATGGATTGATTTCTTTCAGTTTCCATCTACCAAATCCACTCACAAGGTTTAGGTTGGCCTGGGGCTATAATAATAGAAGACACCTGCCCAAGGTATCAACATAGTGGCAGGGGGAAACAAACTGGAAAATTGATGAAAAATAGTACCAAAACATTTTATAACATAATATATGTGAACATAAATAAATTAAAACGATAACTCACTGAAACATTCATCAGAAAACAGATAGGACATCGGTGAGGAACATCTAGCTCAAGACGCACTGTATGCACCAAGAAGTTGAGTTCAATTTTCAATAATCTAGAAAATAAAACAACAGTCACAAGTAAAGTACAAAGTCAGTCAGCTTATCACATTGAAAAATATGCAAAATATGAAGAGAAAATACATCAAACTATTTTCTCCTTTATCTTTATACCATTTTCCTCAGTTACAATGAAAGAGAAGATTCTTACACATTTAAACACTAGCATAAAAGAACTGTCCAAGCCAGTGGTTTTTTGAAGCGTGTGGCAAGGTGGTGACCGAGCATGGCCACAGTCCAAATACTGAAACCAGTGACAGTAAACTTATGGCTGAATGGTTAAGAAATTTGCTTTGTAATCACGTGATTTTGAGTTCGGTCCCACTAAATGGCACTTTGGGCAAGTGTCTTCTACTACAGCCTTAAGGTTGATCAAAACCTTATGAGTGGATTTGGTAGATGTATGCTGAAAGAATCTCATTGTGTGTGTGTGTGTGTGTGTGTGTGTGTGTGTGTGTGTGTGTGTGTGTGTGTGTGTGTGTGTGTGTGTGTGTGTGTGTGTGTGTGTATAAAGGATATGAAGGGTTTAGTTCACTGCTAATCTAAACAAATAGGTATACTGAGTAAGTGCTATAATTGGTCATCCGTCAGGTTCCAAGTTCACAGCTGAGGCTGGACCTAGGAATCCATATTTGGCTTCCAAGTTAGCAGGTATGCATTAGAGGAAAAGGACATCAAAACCCAGAAAGGACGAGTATCACAAATCATTTATAATAATTCAATTAGGGCAAGGTTAATTTGAAGTATTACAGCTGTTTCTGGGATATCCCAAGTGATGGGCTAGCATGTCCATACACTGGGTTTTCCATTAGAGACAAAGTGATTGTGTATGAAAGTACTACACAGGGAAATTCAGTTTATAAGGAATAAAAGAAAAATAAAGAGTAAAACTAGACAGGCGCAGGAGTGGCTGTGTGGTAAGTAGCTTGCTTACCAGCCACATGGTTCCGGGTTCAGTCCTACTGCGTGGCACTTTGGGCAAGTGTCTTCTACTATAACCTTGGGCCGACCAAAGCCTTGTGAGTGGATTTGGTAGACGGAAACTGAAAGAAGCCCGTCGTATATATGTATATATATATATTGTGTGTTTGTCCTCCCAACATCGCTTGACAATCGATACTGGTGTGTTTACGTCCCCGTAACTTAGAGGTTCAGCAAAAGAGACCGATAGAATAAGTACTAGGCTTACAAAGAATAAGTCCTGGGGTCGATTTGCTCGACTAAAGGCAGTGCTCCAGCATGGCCGCAGTCAAATGACAAACAAGTAAAAGAATAAGTGTATACAGCCATGCCTGAACTTTGGAATATTTCTGATGGAAGTACATTTCCATAAAGATCGATTAATATAAGAGGTGCACCGAAGGAACTCGAGTCTGAATCAGACCAGCAAGAACAGATTTCATATACCATCATTTAATGTCCACTTTCCATGCTGGCATGGGTTGAATAGTTTGATAGGAGCTGGCCAGGTAGAAGACCGCACCATGCTTCAATGTCTGCAGAGTGAACTAAGTGCTTTTTACATGGCACCAGTGCATTATATTTATGTAGAAGGTTGAAATAAAATTTTGGTTTAGAATTTTTTTTTTTTTTATATATTTTCAAAAAGAAGGAACCTCACCGATCCAAGCTTAAACGAATATTCTTTCGTTTCAGAAATTCTTTAAAATCAAACTTCACCGTTCCATTTCCAAAATCAACTTGTGTTACATTAGCACATGCTGAAAATAAAGTAGATAAGTGTAATCAATACAAGAGGTTTAAAATTTCGAAATTTTTTTTTTAAATCAGAGGGAAATTACTTTGAGATGTCAGCCATATAAAGAAAAAAAAACCATCCATTGTTTCTCATTAAATCAAGATTGCTCATGAATTGAAGAATATACCAGAGACTTGGTGGGAAGGAGGTATCTTTAAACCAAAAACCTAGACAAATGCCTGCAATAAAGTGGACTGTGCTAAAAGCACCCAAGGTGCCAGGTGATGGTATTAACATATTTAATACAGTGATTATCAAAAGCTGATAAAACATAATGGTTAGCCTGAGGCTATAATGTGGTGAGGAAAAGCAAATATTAGCTCAATGGCCAATATTATACAATATTACATTAAGCATTCAGCCAAGTATGGGAAATATGGGAGACAACTTTCAACAAGTTTCAATCTTATTAGACCTCCTCTGTGAAGCATAGATTTCTCAAATACTTGCTGAAGTAGTCGTAAGAAAACCACTAAGCAGATGTACAATAACATACAGGGAATAATTTGCTTTAAATTGTAAAATCACAGAAATTACCAAAAGCCTTTACAGGGTAGGAAGGTGTAAATCACAAACATTGAATATTTTTGGAAGATAGATTTAGTTTACTAGGTTATGATCTTATATGTTCAATTGCAATAGCAGGGAATGCTTATTCAAATTTAAATATTGTCTGAAGGTAATTTGTAAACAGATTAATCTAAAACTTTCTGCATCACTGCAAGTTTACTCATCACTCATTGTTTAACATCCACTTCCCATGCTTACATGGGTCACACAGAATCTGTCCAGGCAGCTTTTCTAGAAGGAGATGCCCTTCCTGTCACCAACCCTTACCTGTTTCCAAGCAAGGTAATATTTCTCCATGGCAAGACAGGTTTTTGCAAAATATTGGAAATAAATTACACTGCTTGTGTGACAGTGACACACATTTACAATTATTACATGATGTCATGACAAAGACACACACATACACACACACACAGGCTTCCTTCAGTTTTCATCCACCAAATCCACTCACAAGGTTTTGATCAGCCTCCAGCTACAGAAGACATTTGCCCAAGGTGTCACACAGTGGGACTGAACCTGAAACTATGCACACCTTCTTGACTTATGGCCTATATAACTGACGACCATCCACACTTACAACCACAAAAATAGATAAGAAGCTTAAAATAAGTTTAAAGATTTTTGGACATTGGGCATTGGACTGTGTGTATGATAACTATGGCAGTATCTGACAATGCAAGCCTCCCTCAGACCCAGGTATTCACTGCCTGTCACTGTCTCACTCAGTTGCATTTAAATGAAAGTGGTGTTGAAAAATATAAATCCAACATACGACCGGATTAACTTATGACCTGTCAGTTGGAACGGAACTTGCTCGTAAGTCAAGGAGAAGGTGCAGTTGGAAAGCAAATTTAACCACACAGCAACACCTGTGTCTACATAAGAGAAAAGATATAAGAAAAAAAAAACATTTTTAACAAACGGGAAAAGTTTAAAAAAATTAAAGGTAATTCTGATGGAACACTTACTGCGAATTAATCTTGGGTTGAAAATAAATGTTCCATTGGGAAAATAAGATCCAGAATAATAATTAGTTTTGCACATTGAAACAGTTGGAATTGTAGAAGCATTGTGGTTCCAGAAATGGTATCCTCCAATTGCTATGTGATTCATTTTACTGTACTGTAATAAGAATTAAAAAAAAAAAAAAAAAAAAAAAAAAAAAAAAAAAAAAAAAAAAAAAAAAGAAGTTTGATGTGTTAAACACAGTTTAATTCTACATTACTTGCTGAACAGCAGTATATTGTGTATCAGACTTAGCTAATGATAAAGCCTCTATATGATCACATAACTTGCTAGAAAAAGCAGCTACTTCTTGCATCAAATTACAATTTCTCGGCCTGGCTATGTGGGTGAGAAATTAGCTTTGTGACTATTTAATTCTGGGTTCAATCTCATGATGCAGCTCCATCATGTGTCTTCTACCATAGACTTAGGCTGACCAATGTCTTGAGTGAAATATTGTAGACAGAAACTGTAACAAAAAAAAAAAAAAAGGCAGTCTTACTGCTGATACAGCAGTCTTAACATGGGTAGTTTGACAGCCATTTGAGGATCTGCTGACTTTACTGTAGAAGGTGAGTATTTTATATATTACAGTTACATTACACTGAATATACTGGTTCTCGTCCGATAATCAAAGGTAATCAATGTCGAGCCTAGATAGTATTTAGGTAGGTGTCTGCTTGGGAAACCAAAGTGCCATAAGCATCTCACATTTATCTTAGTGGTTCAGCAAAGGAAGCCAATAGAATAAGTACCAGGCTTTAAAAAAATAAGAACTGGGGTCGATTCATTGGACTAAAATTTCTTCTAAGTGGTGTCCCAGCATGGGTGTAGTCTAATGACTATATATATAAGGCACCCAGTATGTTCTATAAAGTGATTGGTGTTAGGAAGAGTATCCAGCCATAGAAACCAAGCCAAAACAGCTGACAGGGGCCTGGTGCAGCTCTGGTCAAACCATCTAACCCAAGCCAGCATGGAAAATGGATGTTAAATGGCATTACACACAATGGGGTTCTATCCATTTCCATCTACCACATCTATTCACAAAGGTATGGTTGGTTTCGGATTATAGTAGGAGACATTTTCCCAAGGCGTCACAAATATTACATTCTCTCTCTAACACACAAATTAGTAACTTACCTGATTTGATACAAAATCAATATGTTCAAAAACAGAACTGATCTCATAGACAGCATATGTACCAGTTGCAGGCGGGTAAGGAAGGGTTTCATAGGCAGGTTCCCAGTCTTTCAGAAATAGGTGCTTCAATGATATAGTATTTTTCTCAACATAGTCCACAAAATTTCCTCGTTCCAAACCAAAAATGCACAACTGGAAACAAAGATTTCAAAAAACCAGAAGGTAAGTCATCATAACCATCTTCAAAACAATGCACAAAATTAAAAACACAGCACTACATGAAATTAAACATTTCAACATCCATTTTCCCATGGATCAGATGGAATTTGTCAGAGTAGGTTTTCTATCCTAGAGTTGCTGGTGACCTGGAGTTAAACAACAACACTTAAGCATTAGCTTTTTCACAATAACAACCTGTTCCCTTTCCCTCTCAAATAATATTGAAATACCTTAAAAAAAAAAAAAAGAAAGAAAGAAAGACATAAGCTGGATCAGATGTTTTACAGCTTTATCAAATCATCCCTGACTGAACAGATAGCTTTCAGCAATAATATTCAATCTTCTCAGACAATAGTGCAACACACACACAATTCTATCCTAATGTTGTCCATTTTTCTATGTTTGCATGGGTCAGGCAGAATTCACTGAGGTAGATTGCCTATGGCTGGATGCCCTTCCTGTTGCCAATCATCACTCGTTTCCAAGTAAAGTAATATTTCACTATTATCAATCCTACTTCAAAACAATGGTATGTGATTTGAGGGAGATTTGGCTGTTCTTTCTAGTGTGCCGAGCACAGCAGGTACCTCATTGGCTCTGAACAAATGGTACTTAATTTGGTACTCAGCTCAAAGTTCTGTAATGTAGAGTGGGTTTAGGAACAAAGATCTCCCAGGATAAAACTAGTACATAACAGATGGCTGAGGAAGCCATCCGCTATCTATTCAGTCATTACCACATTACAATTTTGTCATGTGATGTAAGTTGAATGACTCCAGCCTTCTGGTAAATAAAAGGCAGAAGAGCAGAAATTTTAATATAGTACAGCTTTGATAGTGAAAACAATAGAGATCTGAATATAAATATTTTTATTTAGCCCCAGACCATCTGACCTTTGTTTCAAGTCTAATGTATTCAGAACTACATAATCCTGGATTTATAAGTATCCTTACATTTTTAAGATGCTAGTGTATCACATGAGAATTTTGGTTGCCATTTCTGGCAGGTCAGTGACTACATAGAGGTACCACCATTGGCTGGTGTAGATGTTATAAAAATATGAAGGGGTAATTGGTGGAAGCTATTTCCTAAGTAGTTAATAGTTTAGCTTGAACTAATTAGTTTTTCAACCGAATTTTGTCAAACATTTGAAAAGAAACACTAGTTTTCTATTAGCACATACTATAAGCATTTGTGAAATGACAACTGACAATTTCTGTGTGCTTCCTACGCTTGTTATAATTGGCAACCAAACCACCCACAACATCACAGCAGAGATGCATTTGATAAACTAGACCAGGGTAGATCATGCCTGAAAATAGAAGAGATGGTTAAGGCTGAAATGCCTTCAGTCATAGGAGTTCAACCCAAGTTCACCTGGGTTTAAACAGCAACCACCACCATATATTTTGGAGGACACCTTCACTACAACCAACTTCTATCTCTTTAACACACACACACACACTTGAAATGGTTAAAATATCTCCAATGTTGAGTGAGAGACAGACAGAGACCAGATGTTTTTCAGCAGCTACCTAATTCAGTCCGATTCTAGTTCAAATATCACTAGGGGAGCCCGTTGATGAAATAAATTAACATAGACAAAAAAAATTTCATCATAGAAAAAAACATCCAGAAAAAATAATACTGTGTTTTGTTTAGTCAAAGCTCAGTAGCATTTACACTAATTACTTTTACAAATTTAATTGCCGTTGCCCCTGGACTGGCTCTTGTGCGGGTGGCACATAAAAGACACCATTTCGAGCGTGGCCGTTTTCGTGCGGGTGACACGTAAAAGCACCCACTACACTCTCTGAGTGGTTGGCGTTAGGAAGGGCATCCAGCTGTAGAAACTCTGCCAAATTAGATTGGAGCCTGGTGTTGCCATCCGGTTTCACCAGTCCTCAGTCAAATCGTCCAACCCATGCTAGCATGGAAGGCGGACGTTAAACAATGATGATGATGAAGATGAATTCCAATTTATTTACATTAAGAGATTGTGTGTATGTATATATTTCATCCTTTTAGCATCCACTTTTTCATGCTTGTATGGATCAGATGGAATTTATTCAAGTCACCAACCTATACCCGTTTCCAAGTAAGATGTTTCCCCATGACCAAACATTTTCAGACGACTGGAAATGAAGAGCTTCACTTGTATCATGGTGACACTTTTACAACTATTATGCAAATGTCAAGGAGTAACACATACGATGAAAGGCGTCATTCAGTTTCCATCAATCATATCCACAAACAAGGCTTTTGTTGGTCTAAAGCTTTAGTAGATGCCCAAGATTCCACACAGTGGTACTAAATCCAGAACTATGTCATTAGGGAGCGAACATCTTAACCACACCACCTCACCTTCACCCCACTCCCTCCACATACAGATGGTCTTAAAGTTGCTCATCTTATTGAGAATTAGTAAAATAATTTTCGGATAAACCAAAGAGATAAGATGACAAGAGCAACAGTGACAATAGTAGCAGCAGCAGCTTATTGTTGATCCTAAGATCTGATCCTAAATGAGAAGATTTTCAAGGAGAGGATTTCCAGCCTCAACGCTACCTTATCCAATGTAATCCTTCGATTGTTAAGGCAGTGGTGTGTAAATCAAGAGAAATTTGGCTGCACTGCTACTTCTAACAGTTTGAATTATCAGACACAGGATCCCATGCTGGCTCATTATATTTGATTCTGTTGCTTAATCCCAGATCAACCCCCTACGAAATAAACCTATGGTCAAAAGAAGAGGCAGCTGGCTGGGAATCAGTAGCTCAAAAGATTCCTGTCCAACTGATGCTAAAAGTGGAGAAGCTGACATAAAAATGCGAGTGACATGAAATAAGAATATCTTTCTTTTATCATTTACTTATTTCAGTCATAGGACTGTGGTTATGCCGGGGCACTGTCTTGATGTTGGTTAGTCAAACAGATCAACCTCAGTACTTATTTGTTGAGCCTGGAATTAATTCTGTCAGTTTCTTTTACCAAACTGCTAAATTATGGGGATGTAAACAAACCAACCCCAGTTGTTAAGCTTTGGCAAAGAGAAACTCCCACAACAGACTTTTACACATTTTCCATTGAACAAATTCATTCACAAGGCATTGGTCACCTCAGGGGTATAGTAAAAGACACTTCCTCAAAGTGCTGTGCAGTGGGACTGAACCCAAAACCAGGTAGTTACAAAGTGAGCTTCTTAATCACATAGCCTTGCCTATGTATAATAGGGAGTAAACTTACCTGTATTGTTACCAAAATAACTTTCACCACCTGTAACAACATCTTCCATGGTATTCGTTTTTTAGCTCTTAGCTTTTCTATGGGGTCCATAAAAAAGAATTTCAAACGTCGTCGCATCCGATCTTCCATGTCTGGAGTATAATATGAAGGCTGACGTCTTAATGGTGGTTTAGCATGCCCACTTGAATTTATGTTGGGGTGTCCATCTTCATAACCAATATTTCCTGCCATGTCTGTGAAAAAGTGAAGAGAAATAAATTTTGAGCGAGAGACAACAACCCTTCCAACTATTCTACATACATCAATCAATGCGGTTACCAAATGTCTGTGTCTGTATGTAAGACTTCAGACAAAACTGAATTCCCATTTGAGAGCACAACTACCAAAATGTACTCTCAACAGAAACACAGAAGCCATGGTTAATAACTTACATTAAAACCATTCAATTCACTTAACCCTTTAGCATTTAAACTAGCTATATCCAACCCAAATATCATACTGATTTTGTATTTAAAATGGCTAAATCTGGCCTCTCACCCCCATTCTAAAAATAATTTTACATCACTGAAATCATGAAGCTATGAGATAATACTCAATTAATTCAAAACAATACACATTACATTTGACAGAATTTGAATGTTAATTGAGTATAAAAAAAAAACATAAAAATACAGAATCCTCATCCTTAACCCTTTGCTGACCACATTTTTAATAAAATGCATTGCTGAAGTGTTTGCAATTCCTTTTGGAAATAAAGAATTTAAAGTGTTTTAGTAAAATAACTGAAAATAACTGCCACTATTAAGCTGGTGTTTGTAACAAAAGGATTTTACATAAAAGAATCATGTATAGTTTTAATTTAAACATGAACATTTTCAAAGGGCAGCTTTGAATCGGGTGGGTTGACATTGAAAGAGTTGGTTAAGCTTTAATAAAGACCAAATCTCACCTGACACTTGGTTGTAGTTTAGCTCGTTTGTCGCCATATTGCTGTTGGAATACACTGTCTTTGTTTCAATTTATTTAGAAAATTAAGGATCTACTAAAATAACTGTTATTTTAAGCTGGGGCATAAAACAATTTAGAATTTTGATTTAAAATGTAGTTTAGATCACTTTGAATCATGAAGCATGACTCATAAAAACGAAGAGTGATTTCCTGTGGGTTGACATCAATGGGGTAAGTTTGACAATTTCGGCTCGTAACCCATCACATTCTTTTCTACTCTAAGTACAAGGCCCGAAATTTTGGGGAAGGGGGTGGGGGAAGTCGATTAGATTGACCCCAGTACCCAACTGGTTCTTAATTTATCGACCCCAAAAGGATGAAAGGCGAAGTCGACCTCAGTGGAATTTGAACTCAAATTGTAAAGACAGACAAAATACCACTAAGCATTTCACCCAGCGTGCTAACGTGTCTCACTGCCTTAAACCCACAATGTTATTGCAACACCATCAAAAGAGATCAAATAATTTTAGACAATACACTGAAGTAGTAATTCTCACCATGACTTACTTGTTGAGGATTTAAACTTAGTATCATGAATACATGACCTCCCCACCCTGAGTATATAAAACAAACACAAGGCAAAAAGGGAAACATTATCTATGTAGTGTCTTCTTGCAGCTATATCTAAGCTATGTGTACAGATATCTTTTCTGGAGATATTGTGTTGTACTAGCCAAAGCATAAAACACTGCCAGCATTTTTTTTTTTTTTTCTAAAGAGAAAAGCAGAAACAAAAATGCATAAACTCCCTATTTTATGAAGGTTAGTAATATTAAATGGTGAGAGAAACAACTTCTGTAAGAGACACTGTAGAGAAAACAAAAAGGTAAAGAGGATAATATACAGCAAAGTACCTAACACTAAGACTTCTCTACAAGTTATTCTGATGCTGAGTTGGATTAAAAATACAATGAAAGAGGATCAGTTTCCTATGCTCTCATCCAAATCTGCCCATATGACTAATCTTAATCATATGACTAATCTTAATCATATGACTAAGCTTAATCAATTTGTATGTATCCTCAAGTGTCAAAAATTTAATAAAGGATATTATAAAATTAGAACAGTGGAGGCGAAATGAAAGAGGAAATTAAAAGCAATGAGCCTTAAGCAGGAAATATAATTTAATGTACTTCACATCATTTATCTAGGAGGAAGCAAATTCTAAATCTTCTGGGATAGACTGGTGTCCTATAAGAGAGGATTAATCTTATCTAAACCCAACTGATGATGGAGCTAAAAAAAATCTCACACCTTAGGTTTTTTTATGTATCAATCAATAGGCGTAGGAGTGGTTGTGTGGTAAGTAGCTTGCTTACCAACCACATGGTTCCAGGTTCAGCCCCACTGCGTGGCATCTTGGGCAAGAGTCTTCTACTATAGCCTCGGGCCGACCAAACCCTTGTGAGTGGATTTGGTAGACGGAAACTGAAAAGAAGCCTGTCGTATATATGTGTGTGTGTGTGTGTGTGTGTGTGTGTGTGTGTGTGTGTTTGTCCCCCCAACATCGCTTGACAACCGATGCTGGTGTGTTCACGTCCCCGTAACTTAGCGGTTCGGCAAAAGAGACCGATAGAATAAGTACTAGGCTTCCAAAGAATAAGTCCTGGGGGTCGATTTGCTCGACTAAAGGCGGTGCTCCAGCATAGCCATAGTCAAAAGACTGAAACAAGTAAAAGAGTAAAAAGAGTAAAGAGAGTGTACATAAACTGCTGTTGAGCACTAGGCTAGCCTTCACTGAACTGAAGGAATTAGATTACATTTAATTCAACATAGTACCTCATCCTACAACTAGCCCGTCTCTTTAGAGTGAGAAGATACTTCAGCCCCCAACAATTAGATGTGCTGCAAAGTTCAGCTGAGGTCTAAAATGAAGTGTTGCTCTCAGGTCTGGGACATAGTTGGGTAGTCTAGGATGTCAATTTGGCATAAATCATTCAAAGACATGGACCAGGATCTTTCCTAGGTGTGCAATCACTTCTCTCAACCTTTTCTACCAGTACTATAATATGCTCTGCTCCCTGGAGCTGGTTGGGCACCTGTCACTCAAGCATTCTTGTCCACCTCCCATTCCCCTCCTTATGTCCATGTTCCACCCCAAGTCCTACACTAATCACTACACCTATTTCTTCCTTCCCAGGACATTGGCCCTCTGGAACCCCACAGGTGTTCCAAAGGGCCAAAAGGTTCAAGAGTACCATTTATGGCACCAATCTTACTGGTCAAAGAGGAACACGACCTCTTCCTGCAGACCAAGCGAGTTTAAAAATAAGCAAAAATATGTAAAGTTTATTAACCCTTTAGCATTTAAACTAGTCATATCTGGCCAAAATATTCTCCCTGTTCTGTGTTCCTACTGGCCAGATCTAGCCTCTCACACTTATTCTAAAGATAAACAATAGCATCATTGAAATCTCAAAGCTATGAGATAAAGCAGGATTAATTCAAAACAAGTGAAAATTATGTATTATGGTAAACTGAGCAATCTGAATACTTAATGGTTAAAATCACATTAAAAAAAAAATAGAAAACCAACATCAGTTTGACCCTGTTTCACAGTTTAGTGTTACTGTTCAATGAGACAAGCATGAATTGTACTAAAATCTTATAAACTATTTTAAATATTGGCCCATAGCTGGCCTTCAGAAATAAAAGCATATCTGTATAATAAATAAATAAATAAAAGGAGGGGGCAATGTATACCCTGCACACAGATAAAGTTCTTCACAAATTATAGTATGGCTTACAATGTGTCATTTATCCATGCTTTTTAATTGAACTGAATTTTTATTTTATTTTTAAGTATCACCTTTTATGCTTCAGTGATATTAAGAAACCAATTAGTAAATAAACGAAACCCTCATGTCCATCACTTTACACACAGAGTCACATATCTATGTATGCATGCATGCACGTGACTATGCACTTAGGTACACCATGATCTATACACATGCAGATGAGGGTCAATTTATATGAAAAAGTGAACACTTGCTTATCGGGAAATTTGTAAGTTCAATATTTATTTATTTTAATATCACCATTATAGGTATTTATACTCTGGTGAAATTAAGATATCAAGTCATAAATTAAGCATCACCATTATAGGTATTTAAATTCCAGTGAAATTAAATCAACTCGTAAATAAACGAAACCCTTGAATCCATCGCTGTACACACACAGTCGCATATGTATGTACGTACGTACATGTCTATCATGGTAGACATATGAAAAAGTGAACAAAATAGTATGACTACTTGCTTATCAGGAAATTTTAAAGTTTGATTTTTGTTTATTTTTTTTTAAGTATCACCATTACAGGCATTTATACTCCAGCGAAATTAAGTCAACTCATAAATAAATGAAACTCTTGAATCTATCATTGTACATACACAGAGTTTTGCAAATCTATGTATTTCTGTATGTATTTACGCACACATGTCTACACGCATAGATACACCATGATCTATACACATGCAGATGAGGGTAGATTCATATGGAAAAGAAAGTGAACAAAATAATATGACCACTTGCTTATCGGGAAATTTGTAAGTCCATTTTTTTTTTTTTTTCGAAGATAATCAAACTAAATGTTCATTTCAAGCCACTCACCCAATGAGTATTTCTGCCAAGTGTGGTAAAAATCCATTCAGCTGTTTTCCAGTAATTTTGCAAACACACAGACAAAAACAAGTGATTACAATACCCTGCTTTCGCTTACACATGCAGGGTAAAAATAATGAAATTGTATACTGTGCTCAAGTGCACTGAAGTTGATAACAAAAAGAACATCTTATTAGTCAATTTGACCTTTTGTCCAAAAGGATTCACCATGGTACTCTCTCAAACATTTCATATCTAAGATTTGACCAATGTGTCCCTTCCTTTTTAAGACAGCAAAGTATGTTATAAGAGAGATTGGCTGCCATTTCTAGTAGTTTGGGTAGCAGCAGTCAGGCTTCTAGGACTAACCTGTATGATGGATGTTCAATTATCAGGGAAGTCAAAAAGAACATACAGAGAATTGCTTACTATTAAGCCTACAAATTAGCCCTCATCAAGAAGACCTATAATTGCAAGCATTCCAGCTATGATCATCCCATCTTTTTTTCAACTTCAGTGTATACAGAACCACATTTTATTCAAATATCTCCTTCCATTTTTTTTTTAATGGTAGGGTGTGACTTGATAATTTAACTGCTATTTTTAACAACTCAAATGACTCCTGTAGAGGCTTACCTCATTAGATTCAGAAAGATATGGTTTAATTTTAAAAAGATTGGTACTGATATGAATGGATTTAAAATTATGCAGAAAATTTAATGAAAAATTAACATTTTTTCCATCGAACAGTAAATTAAACTATGGAACAAGGTCAAAAGTGATACCATATTTGTCTTATCTGATTTTAAATTTAAACATTACATTTGACATAACTATACTCTCTTACTTGTTTTACTCATTGGACTGCACCCAAGTTAGAGCACCACTTTGTAGATTTAATCATACAAAGTGGACCCCAGTGCCTATTTTAAGTGATACTCATTGTATTGGAGTCTTTCGCTGAAGCACAAGGTTACAGGGATGTAAACAAACCAACACCAGTTGTCAAGCAGTGGGGGTGGGGCAAACACAAACATACACTTGCGCATGTGCACACGTACACACAATTTATGTCTGCCAAATTTACTCTCGCAAGACGTTGGTTGGTCTGAGGTTACAGAAGACACTTGCCCAAGGTGTCATGCAATAGGATTGAACTTGGAACCGTGTGGTTGGGAAGCAAACTTCTTAACCACACAACTATGCCTGTAAATAAATTTACATTTTTAACTCAAATTCTGCAGCAGACAGAACCAAACACTTAAAAAGTTGTTGGAGCTTCAGTCTCTTGCCAACTCAAAATATATTGAGCGAATAAAGGAGCTTTTACATGATCATCCAAATTTCAAGAAATAGCAACGGAAACCACCCTCAAACCACACCTTACACTTGAAAGTGGGGTATAATGGATTATACAGTCCAAGAAAAGCCCGTTAAAAAATGAGTTTGAACAATCAATTTCCATACAGTCTACTGCCAACATGTGCTTTTATACAAGAGCTTGTACATCTCATTCATTGTTGTTGTTCCTCAACTCAACCCTGGTGAACAACAGCAGCAGCTCACTACAGGAAACAGCAGCCAAAACTGATTTAAGTATTAAAGAAAGGCCAACGAAGCAATGCATTCATTTACCGAAATTTAAAGAATGCCAACATTGCAATAATTTCCTCTCTTTTTAAGTAGGAGCAACTGTTTTATATATTTCAATGCTAGTTATAATAATAATAACAATAATAATGATGACTTTTGGTAAATGTGAATATTTTTACAGCTGGATGTGTCTGCTTTCGCTAGCTGCTCGGTGGGAGTGCCATATTGCATCATGTGATTTAGAAGCCCTTGTATAAAAAGAGTACAACATGATGTCTGCAGACTATGTGGAAATGGAGACTATCTGATTAGAAATCCAACAGGTTATTTCTTTGTTTTATTACCTACCCCTTCCTCCCAGCAGTGTATTTCGGAAACACTCGTCTAAAGTGGGGGTAAAACAGTCGTGAATGTTGCTTATCGAAGGAAGATAAATAAACCATCTGTAGAAACACTTATTTGTTTAACTAAAGGTAAATAGAACTAATAAAGAAATACAAGAAACAACCAAAAAGGATGCAATATAAAACCATAGATATCCATACAGAAACTTGGATACACTTGCACCGATGTTGTGAGTGTAGTGAACCTGAACCACTGTATACAATAAGCTGCTCATATATTTTATGTAAAACGTTTTATCGTTTACTTGTGTAAGTCATTGGATTGCAGGTATGCTGGAGTATTACCGTGAAGGATTTAGTTTAACAAATCAACCTCAGTACTAATTTTCTAAATCTGGCACTTATCCATCCTATTCCTTTTGCTGAAACACTAAGTTGAGAGGATGTAAACAAACCAACACTGGTTCTCCAGTGGTAGTTTGGGGACAAAGACATGCATACATATACGAAGGGGTGCTGAAAAGATCCTGGCTTTGAGTAAAAGGAAATACAGGAGGATCAGTTAATTATGATCTTATTCAACATATTCCCCCTCTCAGATTCACACACATATTGCAGTACTCTCTCAGTTTTTCTAAGCCCTGTGAAAGCACTTGGAAGGTTGGGCCTCCAACCAAGCCTTTGATGATACTCTTAAAGCCAGGAAGTTTTCAGCCCCCCCCCCCCCTGTATATCATTATCACATCTAATTTCCTTTTTCCAAGCTGGCATGATTTCGATGGTTTGACATACAGTTGGGCTTCAACACATTTTACATTCACTCACAAGGCATTATAGAAGAGGCTATAATAGAAGACACCTAAGGCTATAATAGAAGACATCTGCCCAAGGTGCCATGCAAACCACATGAACCTGAAACCACATGAACCTGAAACCACATGGTTGCTAAACAAGTGAATGTTATGCTTATTCTTCATGGTTTTAAATCAATTATGTATTATCTCATAGCTTCAAGATTTCTGATGATGTGATTTGTTTATTTTTAGAATGACATTGTAGGGTAGGTGTGAGAGGCCAGATACAGCCAAAAAGTTCATTTAAATGTTACAAATACCAGTCTGTTAATAAAGTTATCTTATTTAAATTCTTTGCCATTTTCATAATTAATTGCAATTACCTAAATGAAATGAGGGTATTCTATTTCAATTAGGAATATGGTAATGAAAGGGTTAGAGCACTGGTACCCAAGCAGGAAATTAACCAAAATATTAAGTCAATAACAAGGTTGATCTTTTAAAATTTTTCATTGAGGAAAAGACACTAGAAATTGTGATAAATAGGCATTCTTAAAGGATTTTTACAAGTGAATTCAATAAGTTCCTATGAAAATTCAAAAGCAAGCTTCCTTTATAACTTAGTAACACAAATTCACAAATCACATACTGCTTAAATGAATGCAAATTACAAAGCAAGTAGAGTAAAGTCTCTTGACTAAGGTGACAATATGACACTTGCAACAGAGCTTCTATATCTACTAACTGTAATATGTGAGTTATGTAAAAAAACTTGTATGTTCACTCAACCTACTAGAAATAGCTAAATTTCTCTTAAATCCAACTATGCTAAAAAGACTTTTTCAGATAATGTATCTATATTATCTAATATAAGATGGTCATGGGTAAATCGTTTGGATCATAGGTCTGCTTGATAATATCTGACCTGGGCTAAACAACTCAGTGCAGTATTAAATATGTTATGTTGACACGAGATCTTTGTTCATAGAGGAGGAGGGAGAGTGATTCGACTCCAGTATGTGATTGGCACTTAGTTTACTGTCATAAAATAGAGCATCAAGTTGTGTTTCATTGCATCAAAAAGTAATTTAGCCAGTTGATGGAGTTAATATCAGGATGAAATAAGTACTGGAAGTTTGTGGGTATAATAAACTAAAACGCCTTAACCCGTTAGCATTCAAACTGGCGACATCCGGCCCAGATATCCTACCTGCTTTATGTTCAAACCAGCCATATCCAGCCTATCACGCCTATTCTACAATGTCAATCTAAAAATAAGTAATCACATCATCGAAATCTCAAAGCTTCAAGATAATGCATGATTAATTGAAAACAGTGATTAAATAAACATTTCATTTGATAGAGTAATCTGAATTCTAGATGGTTAAAGGTGTGGACTTAGAATGGTTATGGCTTAATGGCCGAAAGCAGTAAATAAATCTGAAAGTGAAACTAAAAGAGCTTAGTTCAGCAATACCATTACTACTACTGCTCCACTGCCTTTGTTAGACCAATTGGGATGGAGGTATTACTTCTTTAGCACAGAGCTACATTTGTATAGTAAAGGGAGAGCAAGATATGAGGAGGTTTCTATCTTCAGTGCTATAATTTCTACTGCCCTTGTTTAACCAATTGAGACCGAGGTCTTAGTTCTTCAGTACAGAGCTACACTGGTATAAAAAAAAAAAAAAGAGGGAGAGCAGGAGGTTAGAATGTTCCTATATTTCTCCAAGTCATCAGCAAAATAAGAATCAAACTTAGACAGTTGTCTAGGCTCTGGTTGTGGCTTATGTCGTTCGCACTCCGTCGCTTACGACGTCGAGGGTTCCAGTTGATCTGATCAACGGAACAGCCTGCTCGTGAAATTAACGTGCAAGTGGCTGAGCACTCCACAGACATGTGTACACTTAATGTAGTTCTCGGGAGGTATTCAGCGTGACAGTGTGACAAGGCTGACCCTTTGAATTACAGGCACAACAGAAACAGGAAGTAAGAGTGAGAGAAAGTTGTGGTGAAAGAGTACAGCAGGGTTCGCCACCATCCCCTGCCGGAGCCTCGTGGAGCTTTAGGTGTTTTCGCTCAATAAACACTCACAATGTCCGGTCTGGGAATCGAGACCGCGGTCCTATGACCGCGAGTCCGCTGCCCCAACCACTGGACCATTGCGCCTCCACTGGTTGTGGCTTATAAACAGGCAATAATAAAAAGAAAACAGGAAATACAATACACACAGTCATACACCCTATCAGTACTCACACTTCCTCAAACATAGTTTACAAAAGTAAACAGGACTTTCTAATGTGCAGATTAGATCATTTCCTGGGACATTAGCAACACAAGTCAGAGTAGATTCCAAACTGAGAAGCAAAAGAACTTACCAACAGAACCTTGATGCTCACCATCTCCTTCCATTACTCAATAATAAACCAATGCCAGACTAATGAAAATTATGTGATAACCCAATATATAATTGTTATCAAATGAACAAATTGTGTTAACTTATCAGTTACAGATTGTTTAGGAGGAAGACAATTGCAGTGAGAGAGAGAAAGAGACGATGACAGACAGAAAGAAAGAAATAAGCTGGTTATAAAATTATGTAAGCATAAAATACAAATTTGCTGATTGAAGATGATAACATGGAAAGCAGAATAGCATCTTTGCTTTAATTAACCTTTTGTCTATCAAAAGTAGCTTCATAAGTTTATTCTAAATGTCCATGTTTGTTTTCAGACCAAGTTAGCCCTTGTTTCACATGTTCTGAGTAATATAAGCTTTCGTTTTATAAATCCCAAGTTACGTTTGGAAAAAAAAAAACAGGAATGTGTATCATATGATGCCTAGATGCCAGGGAAATGTAGCAAAGGGCAAAAATAAATAAACAAACAAAAAGCACAGTAATGCCTGTATGAATAAGATCAGGATACCACAAATAAAAACCAGAATCTAAGGAAAATATGCTCTGCAGGACAAAATTGATTTATTGTAATTTGTAAATTTATTTAAGTTTGTATACTCTAGCAGCCATGGAAAGATGAATTTCAAAAGCTGTACTTTTGGACAGAGAAAAATTTTTTTGTCACTTAAGGTGTTTCTCAGAACATCAAGATTTCCATCTTAACATTCAAATTTAGGAGAATTTGTAAACTTCATGACAGTTAAACTAACGTAAATCTTCTATAATGCATTACTATTTATATGCTGTATGGTAGCTGAGCAAGTGAGCTGAGTAAAGCTAGCCTCAAGTTAAAATTGTACCAGACTGAAGCAGTAAGAATCCTGCTTTATGGGGAACACCCTGCTCAAGGACAAATGATATTGCGGAAAAAGGAAGAAGTTATGTATAAAACAATTAATTTCTCCCTCCCTCCAGCTGTCAAATCCTGGAGGTTCTATGAGGTCAAAGGTAGGAGGGCCAACAGTGATTATGATTAATGGGTACCTTAATTAGCAAGTGAATGACTATGGGTTTTTTTATTTTTACATCTGATTTATGAGAAAGTCAAGAGATGATTCAGCAATTAAAAAAAAAAAAAAAACTGATTAGTAATCAGGTTTAATTTTTTGCTTCAGAAATTGTCTTACATTTTTCAATTTATTAGTACAAATTAATAGATATATTGAATATTATGGAAAGAAAAATGAGTAAAAAGGAATAAAATATTGCATGGGAGTCACAGGTATGCTAGTTTGTTTCTAAAGGTAGCAGCTTGTCAAAAGATCAAAGACTTTCCAATATAGCAAAGGTAATTTTTACTAATCCCTCCATAGACACTATCTGGAGGTACAGTTTACTGCATTAAGCAACCAAACTATTTATTCTTTTATTAGTTCTAGTCTTTGAACAGGATGGCTATGCTGGGAGACCATCTTTAAAGATTTTTTGTCAATTAATATTAACCCTGCAGAAGTTAGTCTGGCACTTATTTTCTAAATTTCTATTTGAACTGATAAGCCCACCTTGGCATAAGGGGCATAAAATATTTGTATCTGACTAATCTATTGGTAATCTTTCCCTGCCCCCATTCATACGAGGTTCAGCACAGTTTCTGTACACCAAATTTCATTTATAAGGTATTCATCAACCCAAGACAATGGTAGAAGGTACTTATCAAAACGTGTTGTGCAAAGATTGAACCCAATGACACATGACAGCATAGCAAACTTGTTAAACATTCAGCCCTACCTGTTATTGATTTCTAATATGGAACATCACATATTTTAGCGAAGGATAGAGCAAAGTTAAATGTCCCCAGTACATGACTGGTCTTAATATAATCAACCCCCACCATGAAGAAGGCTGAAAGACCAATTTGATTTGTATAATTAACCAATGTTTTGTTGACCCAATGTTGAACACAAATGCTTTAGGCTTCAAGCAAAAAAAAACAAACAAAAAAAAACAACCTTATTGACTTAAGCAAAGTTTTCTGGTGAAATAATGTTGGATGCTCTATTATCATTACCTTCACCCACCTCAGTCACATGACTTTTAGAGAGCCCTACCCAGCAATTTTTTGTTTCGAGGCCCCATCCCTTCAATCAAAATTCATAATCTACACACCTTTTATTCATAGTTATATTTTACTTTATTTTATCTCAAGTTCAATATTTCCTGTTATCTTAAAGAACATCTTTAAAAGAATAAGTTAAATTTATTTATGCCTATTACAAATAGTTTAATTCTTGTTCAACATCTTAACCAAAGTAAACAGATGACTCACCTACGTACTTTGATCTTAACATGGGGACCCTCAACTGTGGAGGTCCCCTGTGACTACAGGGGTTGCAGGAGCTTAGCAACAGCCCTGCCTTCACCTCTAGTATACTTTTGCACAATCAACCACACAGTGGTGCAATTTTAGCATTAGTGTCACAACAAAACAATTACATGAAGAAAATATAGTACAGAAATCCTCCTTGATCACTATGCTGCCCATCTTAACATCAGAACATATTCTATTAGATCTCAGACAAGAAAAGCTAAATAGTAAGCTAAAATCATTAGGGAATTAAATGATTCAAAAAATGACATCCACACACTACTGTTTCATTGAACACCATCAACAAGGTTTTAACATGCTGTAATGGTAGGAATGCCCTTCTTAGAGACCAACTTGTAGATGTTCAAATTGAACTGTATCAATTTCACAATAGTGTGTGAAAGTTATGGGCACTGCTACTATCGCCTGACTAAAACATTTAAAATATTTTACATGAATCACTAAGCAAATATACACAAAATCTCTATTTATAGTAGAAAAATAAAATTGTTTAGAAATTTATTTTGAAAAACTATGTTTATGATGACAAACAGAAGTTGAGCTGCAATGAAACATCTATGTGGTTGCTTATTCTGCTAGAAATAGCAGTCATATCTTAAAAAGGTATTGTTTAAAATGGTATACAAAAAAAAGAAGAAAAAAAGGACACATTGGTCACAGTTGAAATGGTCTTTGACCATAGGTCTCTGATCAAAGCTGACCTGAGGTGAAACAAAGAGTTGAGTCAATAAGAAAATCTAAGTCATTATTTATCCTGTTAGAAATAGCAACAAAATCACCCCCAAATCACACCCTACAGCCTTAAAAACAATGAGCATGTTAGTTATAATGCACTCTCTGATATACAAAAAGATAGCCGGAATGCCCTTAATCAAAGATCTGCTTGATCAGTAATAAGCTACAGTTAATCAACTGTATCATTTGAATATCGGTATACCCAATGTAGTAAGGCAGCAAGCTGGCAGAAAAGTTAGCATAGCAGGAAAAATGCTTAGCAGTATTTCACGTCTTTTACATTCAAATTCTGCTGAGGCCAACTTTGCCTTTCATCCTTTTGGGGTGAATAAATTAAGTATCAGTTCCATACTGGAGAGGGAGGAGAAGTCGATCTAATTGACTGGCCCCCTCCACAAAAATTTCAGGCCGTTTGCCTAGAGTAGAAAAGTACACCAAATGTAGTGAAGATTAGTTTCAAATTCTGACATGAGGTCATTAATTTTAGAGTGATGGGGCACACCAGTTACATCATACCCAGTGCCTGGTACTTATTTTGTCAACCCCCAAAAGGGAAGGCAAAGTTGACATCAGGGGAATTTGAACTCAGTGTACAGAACTGGAAGAAATGCCAAGTCTTTTGTCCAGTATAATAATGATTCTCTGCTTGTGTGTGTGTGTATGCATATACACATGCATTATATAAATATATATATATATGGTGAAAAACTAGAGGTAGTCGATAGCTTCCGCTATCTGGGCGACCAAGTTAGTAGTGGGGGTGGGTGCGCTGAAAGTGTAGCTGCTACAATAAGAATAGCCTGGGCAAAGTTTAGAGAGCTCTTACCCCTGCTGGCGACAAAGGGACTCACTCAGAGTAAAAGGCAGACTGTATGACGCATGCGTACGAACAACCATGCTACATGGCAGTGAAACATGGGCTGTAACTGCTGAGGACATACGTAAGCTCGCAAGGAATGAAGCCAGTATGCTCCGTTGGATGTGTAATGTCAATGTGAATACCCGTCAGAGTGTAAGTATCTTGAGAGAAAAGCTGAACATT
>NC_068987.1:15855708-15861215 GCF_001194135.2 Octopus bimaculoides | reverse complement strand
TATATATATATATATATATATATATATATTAGTCAAAGAATATAATTTACATATTCCCACGAATATAATCTACATTTCACCTGAGCACTATATACAATTAGTTTATTGTGAAAAACAAGATACAAAAGATCATTTTCTTTAAGTGTGCAATGTTAATGGGATTTTTTGTTTTAACCAATAAAACAGCAAGCTCGTTTTCTCATACAAGCTTTCCTTGTTTGTTTGCAAATACCAGGAACTGAATATCAATTACCAATCAGATTCATATGAATTACTTATGAATAAAAGCTTGTTACTTTTAATTCATAAGGACGGGAATTTTCATCAACCTCAGCAAATGACCAAGTTGACTAATGGGGAATCCCAGCTTCTTCCTCCCCTTCTTAGCAAATGATTTACTTTGTTCATTTTTAGAATGACCTTGTAATGTAGGTGAGAAGTTAGCTCTGGTCAGTTGACATAAAACTGGTTGAATACTTGGGCCAGATATGGCCAGATTAAATGCTAAAGTGTGGTGTAGCCATCTGGTTCACCAGTCCTCAGTCAAATCGTCCAACCCATGCTAGCATAGAAAACGGACGTCAAATGATTATGAATGTGATTCAAGAGAAATTTTGGTTGCTATTTCTAGCAGGTTATGCAACAGTGTATAGTCTTCCTCACTTCGTACTGTTTAGCCCTAGGTCAGTCTTAACTGAGTACAGAATTATGATCAAAAGCATCCTAATATTGACCATCTGGTCTTGCTTTCAGAGTATTTTGGACTACACTACTGAGCATCCTTAAAAGAAAGGATGCCTGTATTGTGCGATTACAGAAAGGCACAGCTGCTATTTCTAGCAAGTCAGATGACTATTTATAGGTCTCTCTCACAGAATTGTATAGCTGTTTGTAGTAGTGGTGGTAGCAGTGTTTGTCAGGTGATTTTAATTAGATATGTGACTAGGAAGGTTAAGTGAGGTTAAAGAAAGTACATGTTTGTATATTTAATTGTATAAGTGCCTCCTACCACCACTTGCATCACCACCGCCTTTATCACTAATTAAATGTCTACTTTTGATGAACAGCCTAAGTAGATATCTTTTTACATGGTCCTATTTTTATCAGTCAATGTTTTTTTTTTCTATTAAATACTTAAACACTACCCCAGCTATCTTCTAGCTAACCCTTTAGCATTTAATCTGGCCATACATGGCCCAAATAGTCAACTCATTTTATGTTTAAACTGACCAGATCTGACCTCTCACATCTACCCTACAATGTCATTCTAAAAGTAAACAGTCACATCATTGCTGTCTCAAAGCCTTGAGATAATACCTGTTTAATTCAAAACAATGTCAATAAATAAGCATAACAATTAACAGAATAATCCGAATGATAAAACACTGATTTTTATCACTGGCATGAAATCATTTTACAGAAGAATACAGTCAATTGAATTGGTGACCCATAACAGGCCTGCTGTTTATTTTCTTAATTCTTAAGAGAGATCCCCAATCAACTCCTGCGAGGTTTGAACTCAGAATGTACTGAAGTGAAATTATATACTGGGAGATATAACTATCAATACAGAAATATTTATTCTTCTTCAGCCAATAAAGGAGCCTCTAAGTAGTCACTTAAGTTACTGAATTGGCAACCAAACACTCCTCAGATTAATACCCAAACATTTTAATAAAGAGAGAGACATTGTATAGTATGTCTGATGCACTGTCTCTGGGAGTTGGGAGATAAGATGATCCTGGCTGAAACATCTTAGACGATGCCTATTAGGGTTGAATGGCAACTATATCTTCACTGATGTAACAAAAGAGTAGATTTCTGATAATCACTGAGTCTTGCTAGAACTTTGAAGCTATGAGAGTGAAGGAGTTAAGGCCAATAAAGAGACAAGCTGTGGTAAAAATATGATAATGTAATTGCTTTTTTTTTTTCTCCCAAAGAAATCAGCACTAACTTAGGTAAAAAATATAGGCGAATCAAAGCCATGGTGTTGCCTAGTAACACTCCAGCCTTTGGCTTACAGATGTATTGTCTCCTCCCTCAGGCTTTACAACCATCACCACTACTACACTGGCCTCTGCTTTTAGTGCTGACTGGCCGCATGCCATCTTCACCGAAGACCATCTAGTTCCTCACCTACATTGCTTATAACGTCATACTTGCACTAATCACTAAGCTTAATTCTTCCTCTGCAGAACATCAGTTCTCCAAATCAAGGCGGCGAGCTGGCAGAATTGTTAGCACGCCGGGAGAAATGCTTAGCGGTATTTCGTCTGCCGTTATGTTCTGAGTTCAAATTCCGCCGAGGTCAACTTTGCCTTTCATCCTTTCGGGGTCGATAAATTAAGTACCAGTTATGCACTGGGGTCGATGTAATTGACTTAATCCGTTCGTCTGCCCTTGATTGTTCCTTCTATGTTTAGCCCCTTGTGGGCAATGAAGAAATAAGAACATCAATTCTCCGAAATCTTCCCCACCCCCCACCATGCTTATGGGTATTTTTTTTTGTATAGTCAGCCTGCAGTTGATTCAAGAACATCAACTGCATGACTCCACTGCTCTTGGAGGGCCTCTGAAGACTGAGTTCATTCCCTTCCTTCAGACTAAACCATGCACAAAAAAAAAAAAAATCCTTACAAATAGTCCACATCTTGCTGTAAATGTATACATCAGTAAAACAATATATTACCTTAAAATAAAAAGAACTTTAGTTAAGTTACACTCTTCAACATTTGAATTAGTTTCTCAACCACTTGTCTCCATGAATACTTGCATGGATAAATTGTGTTTTGCTAATTATATCTAATTAGTAATTTACATATCAATGGGATATTTTTACAGCTGGCTATTCTTCCTGTCACTGCTAATTTAACTGAAACAGATTTAGGCAAATAGAGTAATGGACCCTGCATAGAATAATAATTGCTACAGTAATCAGCATCGTAAATGTTTAGTTTACAAAATGCTGTTTCAAAGAGAAGAGATTGAACTATATTATAAAGATAAGAAAGGAGTCTTCTGAAATATAAAAATACTAGTTTTTATCAAAGCTTATGAATCATACAGGGTAATGACCCAGTGTTATTTTCACAAGCTTTAATAAAAGAAAGAAATTTCCAGAGAAAAATGTTAGAGGAGATGAACATCTAAAATAACATGCGAGGGAAAACAAGTTTGTTGTGCGTGTGTATGTGCGCATACATGATATTAATGGCGAGTATAAAAAAATTTGAGTGAAATAGTTAGTGTGTCAAAAATGTGTCCATGTCACAAACTTTGGTAAGTGCATAGAAGTGTGTGTATGTGGAGTAAGTTTACATACTTGTTGATAACAGTTTTTGACAAGTACACATGTGCAAAAGCAAGCTAATTAGTAGTTATTGTATCAAAATTTAATACCCAAGATCAAGTTCATGTTCTGAGAATCTCCAGTGTTGGAGCATTTCCTAAAGATGAGCAAGTCTGCTAAAGAATGTGTGGTTGCTATGTATCATTCTCTTGACAACATACAGTCGATCTATGAGCTAAGGGGAGGGAAAGCCATTAGAGAATTTGGATTAGTTGACTACATTAATGAAAAGGATTTGTTGCCATGCAAGAAACGAATAGAAAAACAAACACACTGAAAGGTGAAGTTCATGACTCATAGTCATGGTCAGTGAATAAAGAGTTCAAATTTCAAATAATGAATGGACTTCCAGTTACATGATTATAAATTTCTAACTCCATAGTGTGACAGCATTAAGGAAACATTAGGTATTGTAAAAGGTGTCCCAACTCTGCACTTTGGGGTCATATCACAATGAGATAATTCCATTCATTGTACATCCTTCATGATTCAATAAAGCAGCAGCTAAGTACTAGAGGTGATTTTTTACTTCTTTCTTTGAACTGGCAGTGAGCTGGTTGAGTAGCAAAGCCATTCAAGAATTTGAAGTACAAATCTGCTTCTATCAAACTACACTGTCCTCAAACTGATATATGTAACAAGGGATCTTCCACCCAAATATTAATTTTTTTTTTGTCCTCTCCCTTTATTACAAAATAAACAAAACAGATTGTACATCAGCATAATTCTTTCTTTGCCATAATGATGGACAAGTTTAAGATATTTTTTAAAGCATTTTAATTTTATAAATCACCACAAGGTCCAGTCCTCACTGCAGTGGTACCTTGTGTACCTCAATGACCCTGAGAATTATACCAGCAGAGTGCAAGGTCCTGCTAGGGCCTTTCATAAGGCAAACTAATATGGTTAAACCAACACCTGTTGTTAAGTGATGGTGGGAGAAAACACAAGACAGGCTTTCACATATTTTCTGTCTGCCAAATTCACTCACAAGAAATTGGTTAGCCATGGGCTCTTGTAGAAGACACTTGCCCAAGGTGCTGCGCAATGGAACTAAACCCAAAACCACATAATTGCAAAGCAAACGTCTTAACCACATAGCTCCACATTACCAAGATTTTAAAAGGCAAGGGTTACACTCACCCCAATAAAGGGTCTTGAACATATGGTGAGGTGAACATGTCTTTCAGTAAATTGGAGCCAAGTCAAATTGTTATTAAATCCATGCAACACCAACTAAATGTATTAAACGCAACTTCTGTTTGTTCACACATTTGTGTGTGTTGTTCCGAAAGTTTTTTTATTACATGTGAGAGGGAATGTTGAAAAAGAGTTTCAATTGAAAACATGAAAAATAAACAAAAAAAAAAAAAATGAACAAAATAGTTCCATAAACAACCAAAGCAAAAATCAAAGTTGGTAAAAAAAAAAAAAAAAATTTAATCATTAAATCACAGAAAATATTACATTTCTCTCTGAAATAGTAACTGGATAAGGAAACTGAATTCGACAAAAAAACAAAAAAAAAAAAATTCAGCAAGAGAACAAGGATATGGGTAAAAAATGAATAAAACTGGTATTTCAATTAAGTGTGTAACATCACAAACAGAATCATCAACCCAGATCAAATATTTTTGTTTTCGAAACACTATGGGGTATCTGTCTCACTTTCAGGGTAATGTTTCATTGTTGGTATACACTCATCAAAAGGCGTTACAGCCATGACTCTCCCCTCTTTTTATATAACTAAAGCTACAAAACTCCTAACACTTTCTTTCCATTTTCTAATTCAATAAAGTTTGATGTCAGGTAAATCTGGCTGCCGTTTCTTACAAAACAAGCGATGGCATAGAGCAACAGTGGAGGAATTGAGGCCCGCGAACCACTCCAAGATAATATTGGGTTTCACTACTATTTTTATTAGAAACTACACTAGAAGATTCAGGAACAAAGGAAACACACAATAGTGTGTGCAATGTAGCTATATAATGCACTACAGGGGTGGCTGTGTGGTAAGTAGCTTGCTTACGAACCACATGGTTCCGGGTTCAGTCCCACTGCGTGGTACATTGGGTAAGTGTCTTCTACTATAGCCTCGGGTCGACCTTGTGAGTGGATTTGGTAGACGGAAACTGAAAGAAACCCGTCATATATA
>NC_068987.1:15852998-15855140 GCF_001194135.2 Octopus bimaculoides | reverse complement strand
CGCGCGTTAATTGGCCACCCCTTGAGTAAGAGCCGCATAGGATATTTTGTTTACAGTTTGAAACGTCAGACAATGAACAAAGGGTATGAAAGGGTTAGGGAGATTATATGGGCACAGATAGATGCGGAAACACGAATTAGCTTACATGAGAGAAACCACAATGATAACATTGTCATAAACCCTTTTTTTTATATTTATTTGTTTTAGTCATCACTGTGAAGGCCATGCTAGAGCACCGCATATGTGAGTTGTGTGTATGTGTAGTTAATTGTGTACATGTACGCAAAAAAATGCTTAGGTGTGCAAGGCTAAAGTTGTTAGCACAATCCTGATTAACTAACTGCAGAGACCCGTCATCAAAAACAGTATAAGAATTGTGACCATATCTAAGATAACATTATACAAGGTGTCTTCTTATTTAGGACACTACTAAAGATCTGACTCTTTTCTACTAGACAGGGCGACCACATAGCGGCTGCTTAAACTACGTGTAAGGGCAAACGGTAAATTCGAAAAGCTCTATCAGTAGTTCCGTGACTGTTCGATTTTCGGTTCAAGCCACTTCGCTTACAATGAAAATACAACTAGGAACAGCCAGCACCCGAGACCTCTTTCCTTAGAGAAAAAGAAAATAGAAAGAGAAAAAGCCTATATCGTAAGTAAATAAATAACCCTCCAGTATTTATTCTGCACTAAACGTGTAAGGGTCTAGTTGGAGATCCAGACTGGCTGCGTCTAACCCTAGCATAGATCGAGTAGATCTTATAATCAAAAGCACTCCAGCTGCTACCATCTGTCCTTAAGGATTTTAACATCAAATGTGCCTTAGATGTAGGGAAATTTGGCAACTACCGTATATGCATGTTGGGGCAACCATACAAAGGCTACCTCGTGTTCTAAACCTGCCAGTAATAGGCAAACTAAGTTTTTCATTTCTCCACCACCGATAAAATATATAAAAATTAATTCAACATAAGTTAAATAAAATATATAAAAATTAATTCAACATAAGTTAAATAAAATATAAACAATTTCAAGCATGCGATTCGCACAACCTATTACACATACACAAAATTATATATATATATATATATATATATATATATAGGAGTGGTGTGCATAGTAAAACGAATGATGCATTGACTGAAGGGGTGGATAGAAAAGGTAAGAAGTGGAGTGGTTACAGGAGAGAAAGTGATAAACAAAGACCAGGTGGTTGTGTGGAAAGACAGAGAAACAAAGAAAACTAGACGGTGTTAGCTTAACAAAGAAATAATCATTTCCTCCCACCGACTAACAAAAATAACAAAAAATAGAAGCGATTTCCTACCTAGAGATGAAGGCCGATATCATTTACAAGACGTGGGAAGATGTGATGTTGTGAAATGCATGGCTGCTTCTTCATAACGTCATTTTCATAAATACACATCTAAATATAGTTCCCAATCAAATGTTTCAATGTTGTTGTTTTCGTGCACATTCAAAGATTAGACAGATAAATGTATGTCGATACAGAAGCACAATTAAAACATGTTGACTAGATTCCCTTTCTTTCACTCACAAAGTGTCTCTCTCTCTTCCTCCCTCTCAAGCGAATACCCCTGCTCTTCCTCCCATCGTCATTCTCTTTCCATCTTTTCTTTCTCTCACATGGACATACGTTTAGTCACACCCCCGTCTCTCTTAAAAACTTTCTCTCTTTCTCTGTCTCTCACATACACACACAAGTAATAAGAAAACACAAACCTGGCTGGGTGGAATATATGACAAGCAAGTATTTTTCAGTGCTAACAACGATACTATCCAGAAGCGGTATAGATGGTAGTTACGGTGGTATTGAAGGTGCGGTGATGGACGATGTTAGCTATCGGGAGACGTATACATCCCCCGAATCCATCGGTCGTCGAATGCTCGCCCAACACGATTTTTTTCCTTTCTCTTTTGAGTCATCTACGTGAAGTCTCGTGACTTCAGTAGTGTTTTATTTATATATCACCGTTATCAAAACAATACATTAACACTTTGCTATCACCCACTTCATAAGTATACCCATCGCCATGGTTCTTGTAAATAAAATCACAATCACCACTACCAAGAGTGGTATTTTTTATATCCTATATACAAATACAGTCGGACATATAT
>NC_068987.1:15846449-15852952 GCF_001194135.2 Octopus bimaculoides | reverse complement strand
TATATATATATATATATATATATATATATGGAGGCAGAGAGAAATGGTATATATTATAGCGAACTGACAAATTTCGATCAAGCGAAATTAACCAATTTGTGAAAAACTCCCAAATGTATTCAAAACCCTGAAAACAGATAAGGGAGGTAACTCCAATAAGATCAGTTGCTCGAAATATTTGGACAATATAAAAGATACAGGTAGATGGTGGAAACTCTTCTAAACTTATTTCATTTGTTTATGTAGTCGGCACTTAATGTATATCGGCTGAATGGACGTCAGTGACTGGTTGAAATTACAGAAATACGACAACTTTAACATGGAATAATTTATGGATTTCTTTTTTTTTTAAAGAAGACTAAGAGAAAAAGATGTTTTATATGACACATTCTACCAGTGTTCCAAGTTTCAAAGTGTTTCGTTAATGAAAAATGTGGCCCCCGTTTTAAAAAAGATCCGAAAGAGTGAGAGAAAGTTGTGGTGGAAGAGTACAGTAGGGTTCGCCACCATCCCCCTGCCGGAGCCTCGTGGAGCTTTTAGGTGTTTTCGCTCAATAAACACTCACAACGCCCGGTCTGGGAATTGAAACCGCGAGTCTGCTGCTCTAACCACTGGGCCATTGCGCCTCCACAAGAAAGGAACCAAATCTCTCTAAAATCACATCCTACGGGTTTTAAAAAGGAAGGAGATAAGTATCAAGGATAATACAGTACTGAAGACGTTTACCTTAGAAAAGGAAGAGAAAATGACTTTCGTTTGAATGAAAGAAATGATTTTGGTTTAAATGCCTCTGATTATAGGTCGGCTCAAATCACGGGTTGAGCTGGGGTTAAACGACAACGTTATTAGAAGGAAAGTTGGAAGGAAGGTTTCATTCTTTTTAAATATATATATATATATATATAGCTATTTTTGTTTTAACTTTTGGTTTGCGGCCAAGCCGGGGCGCCGCCTTGAAAGATTTTAGACGAACGAATCGACCCGAATCCTTTTTTTTTTTTAAATACGGTTATTATATTAGGCACTTTTGTCGAACCTCTAATTTACGGAGATGTAAACAAACCTACATCGGTTGTCAAGCCGTAGGGTGGGGTGGGGGACGACAAACACACGACGGGCTTCTTTCAGTTTCCGTCTACCAAATCCACTCGCACAGCTTTGGTCAACCCAGAGCTATAGTAGAAAACACTTGCCCAAATTGCACTGGGACCGAATCCAGAATCATGTGGATGAGGAGTAAACTTCTGACCATACAGCCAAATGTTACAAACTAGTGGTTTGAGGGAAAGAGGAATTAGATTAAACTTATTTTCTCTTCCGGTCTGGTTATCTAACCTAATAATCATTTTAGTACCAGGAAATACCGATGTTAATATACATTCTGTATTTCTATGTTAATAAATTAGTTAAAGCTATTTTCGTGAACGTTTCTAAAATTTCATATTGGAAAATATTTTTTAAATTGTTAAAAAGGGCAGAGAAAGACAATATTTTTAAGCACCGGTGAACGACTAATTAGACAGTTGTAGCCTGAATTTGCTTGAAGTCTTTCCGAGTTTCGATGAAAAAAAAAAATACAGTACTTGTTTCTATGATAGAGACACTGAGAACAAAGGTGTATCCTGCGTCGTACTTACAAGAAAAGGGTGTTATACCCAAAATAAACTTATGTAAAAGGAAGAAGCATGTTACACTACAAAAAGACTTAGCCGAGAATGCATGGAGTCTGTATCAGTGAGGAAAGACATGGTTTGAAGGTGGTACTCTTCCTCTTAAGGCTGTAGTACTTTTCCATTACTCATCAGTTAAAGAATTGTCCGGTTTTGTGTTCATGAACTGGAGATGAACCATTGCACAGCAGATGAATATGACAGCTATGTTAGGGAAATATGTGCGAAGGACTTGCTCCGTCATCCAATTCAAGTTGAAGGTCCTGGGAAGATTGTTGAGATCGACGAAACGGTTTTCTCAAGACCTAAGCACAACCGAGAAAAGGTCCTACCTGAGCAGTGGGGTTTTGGAGGAGTGTGTCGCGAGACCAGACAGGTCTTTCTGTACGCCGACGTATTGGCAGCTCTGACAGGTTTGTGGTCAAAATTACAGCAGTGGACACCTCTGGCCTTCTTGACCCCCGAACTTTATCCCTGCTCAGTGCCATCGGGGAAGATATGGCTATCCGCATGTGCGAACCCCTTGAGTCGGAGTGACTGTTCCAACGAGTCTCCCTCGCTACCCTCCAGGGCAACGCTTTATCCATTTTGTCCGCCGGGCCTATGAGGTGGACAAGTCTCTTTAGTTATAACTGTTGTAATTATAGGCTTGTTGTTTGTTGAATCGGAGTTACAATTTTGGTTAAGAAAAGAGTTCGTGGGGGGAGGGTCTACTAGTATTTAAACACCATGGCGTTCCTGTAGAATAGAGTCGGAAATTATCTAGTATGGCAAAAAGCGTAATTTCTTTAGGTGTGTGTTTTAAAAATCACAGATTACAATTCTGTATAGAAATCCAGGCGGTGGTTACCCCCATCCACCCACTTATTATTTTTTTAAAATTCGGAATTACGTTTTAAACATCAGAGACTATGAATCTTCAAAAATATTCGCAACTTTTAAAATCAAATCTGGAAAAAAATAATTATACTTGAAAACATACGTAAAAGTGGTACTAGCAAACCCCATGATCTATTTTATTTTTTCAGAATTGTAATTTGCGATGCTTACATTGGTAAAAAATTAATTCTTTGGCGCAGTAGACAATTTCCGACAGTTTTCTACTTGAACTACAAATACCGGTCCTACTTAAATTCTGAGGTTCCTTAACGATACTGCTTAAATAGAGGGGTACTACTTAAATATACGTGTTACCTACAATTTTAAATGTACGCTGTGTCGACGTGTAATGACACCCCTAACCCTAACAAACCCTCCCCTTCATATCGTTACGTAGATGCATCGGGACCTCTGCATTTAAGCAGTGCCCAAATACCATAGTAAAATCTTAAAGAATTTTATTTTAAGTTTCTCATTAACTTTCAATACACAACTTGTGTATTGTGTGGGAGTGCTATTTATATATTTATTCCGGTTACATTCAACAGATATTCGAAAAGACATGAGAGTTATTATAGTAATTTTAAAAATTTTTTTATTAACTTTTGACATCAACTCATCTTTTATAATAATTGAACACCAAATGGAAACCTTGAAAAAAAAAATGAGAACTTCTCAATTTTCTATCCCATATTGGTATTCTGGGACTTCGTCGGAGAGCGGTTTCAATGTTAGTATCAGATCGAGATTGCCTTATTAAAAATTGGATGGTCACGGCTAAAGCGATTTTTATCAATAATCTACAGAGTTGACATGATGTTAAACATAAGTGAATGCGCGCGCGAAGGCTAAACTTCAACCGAAAACCGAAACCGAATCGAAGATCTGCTCGCATAAGCTCAGCCTAAACGAATACATTGGGACCAGAGAAGTATTAATAGTAACTAACATTGGTACAAAGCCACAAATTTTAAGGGGAAGGGTACAGTCCATGAAATCGATCCTAGTGCAATACTAATTCTGCCAACCAGTTCTAATCCCAAGTAAAGGAAAAGTATTCATTCAGGGACTAAGTTCTTTCAACGAATGTCTCTGTGGTTAAGGAATTCGCTTCGCAAATGGTTTTCGGGTTCGATACAACTGCGTAGCACCTTGAGCAAGTCTTTTCTGTCATAACCACGAGCTGATCAAAGCACTAAGAGTGAAATTTGTTAGACGGAAGCTGTGTAGAAGCCTATCAGGGGAACCGTTCCTTCTTTTAGGCGATAATGATCTGCACCCAGTTAAATAAGTTACATGGTCCTTGCGAAGTGTAAGGAAAACACTCCCCTTTCTCACAGTTCTGAACGCCCAGAAAAATGACCACGAGTACTGTTCTTCCTACTGTAATACATAAAGAAAAACTAATATCTACTTCTCAAAGCCAGCTGTTGGCGTAATGGACATCAACCGGGATTCGAAACCGGCTCACAGACTCAATGCTTTCTTTTAAGCAATAAAAATATTTTCTGAACGTGGTTTGAATTTTGGTAGTGATGATAAAAAAAAAATTTAAAGGCAGGTGGGTATAATTAAAATGCTTTGAAAACTGTTTGAGGGGATAAAAATCGTAATTTCGGTTGTTAAAAACAAGAATCCGAAGAAATTTTTTGGAAAAACAAACAAGAGGGGAGGAGTGAGTATTCGACACGCCAGCCACAGATTAATTTGCCTGTTATTACTAATACCAATGAGTAATACATAAACATTACACAAATTTCTTCCTCCTTTTCAACAAATTTGTAAATCAGTCTTCTATTGTTAGAGTGACCGTAACCCCTAGCCACTGGGTGTGCGTATTCTTTACCTTCGCCCGACTTTTTCAGATTGTTCAAAAGCTCAACTTCGCTTTTCAACCTTCCTTTCGATAAAATAAAATGCTTATAGTCAAATATTGGAGTGGATGTAATCGAGTATATCCTCAAAAATGTGTGGTTTGTGTTAGAGTTAGAAATTAATACAGCAAAAAGAAAAAAAAAAATACTTAAGCTTGCATGCACAAAAGTTTACTAAACATTCTTTATAAATAAACATCCTATCCAGTTGTCTGCGTCATAGTCATTGTCCGAACTGATAAATTGTCATAAACTTAACGAAGAATCTTTTATGTAGTCATTTGGCATACTTGTAATAGTAACCAAATCTTCTCAATTCACACACTGTCGTCTTAAAAGACGGAACAATATAGTCTCGGACAATGCAGACCTAGATCTGTCAAAGCTGGAATGCTTTTGATTATAAATCCATTCAATTACGGTCGACCTGGACGAAATAACAGCAACACCCACTAGATATGACTTTGACAACTACTCCGAATGAAATGTTTTTTCATTCATTATAATTAATATAAGTTCATAAACTCACCGTGTAGTAGTTTACGCATGCATCTTCTCCATAATCGAATAGTGTTTATATTCCGCGGCATTAGTTAATTTACATTCTTCTTAAAACCCACTTGAATAAAAACGAAGTTGAGTCAACTCATCAAGCGGATGTTAAATGATTAATGAACAGGACCGGATCCTCTGTCTTGTGTGTATATTAGTGAATGATCTTATTTTCAAACCAGGGGAGGAAAAGGTGCAGTAGAGTAATTACAAAAATTGATTCGTGATTTTAATGGTACATGCCTGTATTTCAATAGCATGTGCGACAATTGTTTAAAATTTTCACATATAAACACAGTTGGTAGTAGAGCCAAAATAAAGGAACTTGAGACTTTCACGCCTTTCCTAAAGATATTTCTATCAAAACAGCTTTGAGTGGAAGTCGAAATTATGCCGAAAATTCAGCTCACCGAGGTCTTTAATACTACTTTATTGCAATCGCCAACAAATATAAATGGAACGACAGCGTTTTTAAGAGACGCAAATACGGAAACCTCTTTTTTTAAAATTTATGATTTACTCTACTGAATACCATATTTACAATGGGAAATAATTAGATATTTAAAAATATTGTAAACCTTCAGGGACGAAATATGCGGGTTCTGCTTGGGAATAAAGGAATTTCAAACTTCTGGACTCACGGGACTGATATGCATACTGAAAAAGAAGCATACCAATGCGATGGGAAAATAAATAATAGAAACCTTATATATTTTTGTTTTTAATGCACAAATGATAGAGAATCTTTCACATTAGGTATGTAAAATCCAAATATCCAAAACTGAATATATAGTGGTTAGGGTGTTGCTCGCAAGATCGTGGTTTCGATTTCCTGACTCGGTAGCGCATCGTGTTCTTGAGCGAAACACTCCATTTCACCGTTGCTCCAGTCCACTCAGTTCCGCGACGGAATGGAGTTCCAGTTCAGTAGGAATGTTGAGCTTGCCGCCTGGTCGGTGGGTTGGCATCATTCGAAAGACACACAATACGAGGAAGTGTATTTTAACCAGTGATGTATAACAATATCCAATAGTCTGGCATCTCTCTCCTTCATTTGTGTGTGTGTGTGTGTTTGACTCCCAGACAGAAGATAAATGAATATATTGAAAATAAGTAATGACTTTTCAGTGGCCACCCTGCATGTATATATATATATGTGTGTATGTGTGTGTGTGTGTGTGTGTGTGTGTGGAGGCGCAATGGCCCAGTGGTTAGGTCGTAGGATCGCTGTTTCGATTCCCAGACCAGGCGTTGTGAGTGTTTATTGAGCGAAAACACCTAAAGCTCCACGAGGCTCCAGCAAGTGATGGTGGCGAACCCTGCTGTACTCTCTCACCATAACTTTCTCTCACTCTTTCTTCCTGTTTCTGTTGTGCCTATAATTCAAAGGGCCAGCCTTGTCACACTGTGTCACGCTGAATATCCCCGAGAACTACGTTAAGGGTACACGTGTCTGTGGAGTGCTCAGCCACTTGCACGTTTATTTCACGAGCAGGCTGTTCCGTTGATCGGATCAATTGGAACCCTC
>NC_068987.1:15829037-15846401 GCF_001194135.2 Octopus bimaculoides | reverse complement strand
AAACATATATATATATATATATATATATATATATATATATATATATACACACACGCACAGGGTGGTGACTGAAAAAGTGAAGGGTTTGAAGTCATAACTTGTTCGTTTTCAATCATTTCTATTTTCTTCTTTTTTTTATGCATGTTATAGTGCATTTCTTGGAGATTAAAATGGCTATGTATGATGTCCAGTAACGAATAAAACTCATTGAATTTTTCTAATCCAGTCAAAGACCGGTTATTCAAACTCAGAGAAAATACCGGCAGCATTTTACTGTCAGAGTATCTCCTAGCGATAACATGATTCGGAGCCTCATCGCCCGGTTTGAAAGAACTGGATCAGTCGGTGATCTTCCGGGAAGAGGTCCTAAACGCACTGTGCGCACTGACGCAGCGGTGGAAGCTGTATGGCAGTGTCCTTGAGGATCCATCAGCCTCTACCCGGCGTCGCTCCGCTCAACCAGGCATCGCCAGAACATCGCTTCAGAAAATTCTGAAACTGGATTTTAAAATGTTTCCATCCAAATAAAATAATAATAATAATAATAATAATAAAAGAAAACCATGTGTTTGTAAAAGTTATTTTTGTTTTATCATTCAGTCTTTCATGTGTGTGTGTGTGTGTGTAACTTCATCGAGAGACTAAGAAGGAACTCGGTACATTTTAGAATATATAGAGAACCTTTATATTTTGAAAATAAACCCTCGGATAGTACCAACGTTTAGGTCTTTGCAATACAGCCACGAGTCGACCTTGACAGTGAAATTGGAACTCCTGAGACGGACAGTCCTAGTAATTTAAAGAGCTAGCCTTGTCACATTGGGTTATGAATGATACCACCTGAGTATTCATAACATTGGGTTATGAATACTCAACCACAGACGCTACAATTAAAAAAATAAGTAATTTAGTTGATCGGATAAATAGAATGCTCATTGTCGAAAGCGACGGAGATCTTTCTTTATATAGTAAATATGTTTTCAAAGCATCCATCCCATTGCTAATTAAGTTACCTAGGAAACGGAAACTGTTAGATTGGATTTAAAGAACCGCATGAGTATTTGAGAGAATCTATTTGCTAGGGTTCTTAGTCTGTATTGGTCCTGTACACGTGTCGCATACGAAGTTATCGCCAGTTAGCTTGCTTGCTATTCCATAATACCTTTTATACGCCTGTTATTTACGCAGGGCACATCACACGGAATTTATGCCTACCTCTTTTCTGCATATCGAGTAAGCTGTTCCACTAATGGTAGCCAGGTCCTGCCCTCGTTCCTACTTATTATAACTTAAATCTTTGCTAAGTTAAAGGCCCTTCAATTCCAGGTTTTGCTCTCCATGTTTGGCATTTCCATTCCACCTCTTCTGCAAATTCAGCTGTAAGATCTAGGTTATCAGCTGGGAGGAGATCCCAGGGAGAACCAGTCTCAAACTCCTCTGTTATGGCTTGGAGGAGTGTAGTAAATAGGATAGTGGTGAGGACGTAGCCTCGAAGGACCACTATTCGCTGAACTCATTGTCGGCTCTCAACTTACTGAGTGTACCTCTCTGTATAGATTGTACAGCCCTCACTAGCTATTCCTAAGGTTCCTTAGTGACTATCAGATCACAGATCAAGGCACTCAAAAGTCTTCTCTAGGTCAACGAATACTTAATATAGAGGCTTACTCAACGCTCACTATTTCTCGTTCTGTTGTGTTACTAGGAATATGGTATCCGTAATGCCTATTCCTGATACAAAGACAAATTTTCATCCAGCGACTAATCAAATTTACAATAACTCTTACGGTGACTTTAATAACCTGGTGCAACATTTTGATACCACCGTAGTTTTCTCTCTCCGGCACATTTTCTTTACTGTTGTTGGGAATTTACGATGTTGCTACGCTTGTCGTTGAGTATGATGCCTTCCTGCAATACCTGACTGATTATTCGAATTACAAATCTGTATACTACATCGCTATGCTCTTTTACTAATCTCAGCGATTATCCCCAAATAGACTAGCTGCTTTCCCTGTCTTTATATCCTTGATTGTTCTAACTACCATACTACAATCAACATCGATGGCTGGTACCTCAGTTGGGTCTATTTAAAGAAGTTTACTGTCACCATGCCACATACAACGTCACTATTTTCTCTAGTACACTGCCAAACATTCAGGAACACATCATACCTCTGATCCTCACGTCGCAGAATATGTCCAAACTTCTTTAGGGTAAAAGTTCAGGGAGGTATAACTAATACTAGTAACAAACATTAGATTGTTTTATGCTTTGTGCACGAAGTGTGATGCTATTCGATGGTGATTCGTAGGCCTTGTATGAAGATTTGCGAAAACAAGAAAGAAATGAAACAAGCACACTTTACTAGATGTGTAATGTTAATGAGTAAGAACGTGGAAAGTATAAATGAGCTGAGAATAAAACAGGTCATAAAAGGAATAAGATATAGTGTGCAAGAGAGAAGACTATGCAGGTATGGGCATATTATGCGTGAGAAAGATAGTATCGGTATAAGGAATGTGAGCGTATATCCATTTCCACTTTCTCCCCCGAACTCAGGTCACACAGTGAATAGAGCATGAAGAAGAAAGAGGTCCAGGAAGACTTAGTACGAAGTGATGATGACTGATCTCAAGATGACCTAGCTCACGAAGAAGATAACCCGTTGTTTGATGATATGTCGTGCTAGAGAAGATCCGACCACCTGTGCAAGCTTGGTGAAACACGTTAGAATGTATGGTAAATTTTCAGATAAACACCCGCACGCTAAAACCCTAACCCTAAAACCCTACAACCCTAATCCTAACACCCTAGTGAAAATCGTGCGGGTGTTAATCTGAAAATTTACCGAATGTATTGGGGCTGGGATACGTATTGTAACTAAATGTGGGCCTTCGACTACTTCTCCATTTGCTGTCCTCTTGCTCATTTTTTTGGAAACCCAATTGATACCCTCAAATTCCTCTATCGAACCCCTTCTCTACTCACTGCATCATTACATTCATCACACTCTTACCACCGATTATTAATACAACAACCCATCACTTGTCCCTCACCTCTTACCAGCAAAAACATGTAGCCGCCACTAATGTTTCCCTCCCATCATGATGCCTGAATAACGAGTAGCATCGGGTATATTAGTATCCGATGTACCACTTCATTTACTCACCTGTACGGTCTGCTGTCTTTCCATCTACCCCCATGTTACTCTTTTACTGATTCATCACTCGTTCTATCCCGACTACCCATCATCTATGCTCTCCCTCACCAGCTTGCATTACCACCCATTTCCACTTTCTCCTCCACACTCTGGTCACACATTAGCACCAGTGATGTAGCGAATGGGGGAGCAAGGAGAGCAACTGCTCCCCACGAGCACATTTTTCAAAATTGGCGCTTTTTCAACAATTAAAAAAAACTCTTTAGCTACCTGTTTCAGTAGTTGTAAGTTTCATACATAATGATATTATTACTGAAACATGAAAATTAATAGATGTAGAATACAATTACGTATTTTATAACTAATGAAATAGCGTAACATGAGAGAAATGAGTTAAAAATTGTTTGGTGTCACGGAGCTTTTCCTTTTTCTTTTTTGTATTATTTAACTTACTGCGCAGCGTTGCCCGTTAAAGTACTCACGGAATTGTTTGCCAGTTTGTAGAATGGGAATTCATGGTATTTATGCATGTAAATATATTTAACCTAACTTCTGCACTTATTTAATTCATTCAAACAATAGTAATCAATTTGTATGCGTAGAAGCATTTTTTAAACAACTTCCATCCTGAAAATCACATGTTTCTTTTGTTTTAAAGTGAAAGGTGTATGAAAGTAGATATGAAATGGACGTGTGTGTGCTTGTGCGTGTGTGTGTGTGCTTGTGCGTGTGTGTGTGTGCGAGAGAGAGAGAGAGAGAGAGAGAGAGAGAGTACTACTTACACATACATGAGAAGACATACGTACACTCACTCACTCTCTCTCTCTCTCACACACACACACACATCACACACACATGCACACGTACATAAAAAAGATGTACGCAAATGTATTGATGTATGTACGTATACATGATAACACACCCCTTCGCTCACACACATTCTCTCTCTCTCTTCTCCCCTCTCTCTCTTTTTCTCTCTCAAACACACACACACACACACGTCCATACATTATTCACTTTAAAATAAAGTAAATAAATAAAAATATTTTACAGAAATTAACAAACTCCGGATGATGAAATCACGTTCCGTTAAAATTATTTCTCAATGATTAAAATATTGTGTACGTCAAAAAGTCGACGTTTTTTTTCTTCTCTTAGATAACGCGAAAACTATGAGTGTGTATATATGTTACAGCGGACGTGTGTTTCTGTATATAGACACGCCATGACATTCATTATATGTGTGTTGACGTCAATGAAGCTATGTTTTTCTTTTATCGTCAGGAAATAACAAACAAAAATTGTGTTTAATCGTTTAAATAGAAGTCCAAATATCACAAAAATTGTACTACACTGCCGAAGGTAAGTATGAAAATAAATATGCAAAAAAAAATTAAGATAAAATATACTATTTCTGAGATATTTCGGGTACACGCAAACATCGCGAGAGTTTTAGTATTATTGAGATGTGCTCGCTCCCACTATCTTTAGAACCTGGCCATGCCTCTGATTAGCACCCTTCACATTCTCATACCACTGGCTATTTCTAAGCTTCTTCATCATTCGCGCTTTCTTTTTACCTGTAAACAAGTGACCAGCATAAATGTCCCTTGTTTTTATTACCTCCTACCTTGATCCTTTCTCTTCTCTACTCCACAAACACTGTCTCTTCCATTCCTACCTCCTCTTCCACACCGTCACTCAAACCATCGTTTTCCCTCGCCATACTTCCGTTCCTGTCACTCTTTCACGCTAGTTCGTCTTCTGCAACCGCTCTCTCTTCAACTCACTCTTATAAGAAACACTGAACGGATACAACGTAGAGCAGTAAGAAACCAACTCTTTGTCTTCCTGAGTTCAAGGCAACTTCACTAATGCTGGTGCCACGATAAAATGCATCCTAAACACGCTGTAAAGTGGCTTGCGTAAGGAAGGGTACCTGGTCGGAGAAATCATACCAAAAGAAAGCAATACGAGCGAGCCATGATCACCCCTAGTATAGGAACTCCGAAAAAGAACTGACTTCAACTCTAACAACGCATGCAAGTCATGCAACATTGAATGCAGACGTAAAATGATAACCTATATATACATATATATATATATATATATATATACACACACACACACACACACATATGTATATTACTTCATACCAAGCGAATGCGAGAATTGCTCAATACATGTAGTAGATATGTTTTTAATTGAAACTGCAACTGAAAGTTTGTCTCGCGACTCGAGTTTCACGGCCGTGATAAGCTGTTTCAGTTTCAGTAACAAACTACACACACAAACTACACACACACACACACACACACACACACACATTTAGAAGGTTGTTTATTATGGCCGGTCAGATTGATCATTGGTTGCGCACCTACAAAGCGCTTAGCTGTATAGGCGACTCGTCGGGCTCAAATAGCCGAAGGAACGTAACTTCTGTGATGCTAAGCGCTTTGTAGGTACGAGACCAATGGTAACTCGCTGACCGGCCACAAACAACCTTTCAAATATATTACCGCTCTAATGTTTTAGTGTGCATCTTGGATCTTTTTTAAAACGGGGGCCACATTTTTCATTAACGAAACACTTTGAAACTTGGAACATTGGTAGAATGTGTCATATAAAACATCTTTTTCTCTTAGTCTTCTTTAAAAAAAAAAGAAATCCATAAGTTATTCCATGCTAAAGTTGTCGTATTTCTGTAATTTCAACCAATCACTGACGTCCATTCAGCCGATATACATTAAGTGCCAACTACATAAACAAACGATTCTGAAACAATTAACCCTAACCCTAACCCTACGGTTAGGGTTAGGGTTAAAGCAAATTTAAAATGAAAAAAGCAAATAAAACGAAGGTATGGAGATTAAATACGCTTTACATCGCTTAATCAGCCAAAGGAGTAAATATAAACAACTGAATACTTGTCAGTGATTGGTTGAAATTATCGAAATAAGACAATTTTTTACATGAAATAAATTCGAATACAAAAATATTTTTCAGTTCTATAACACAAAATAGATAAGTATACGAAGTTTGAAAGTCTTTCCGTACCAAAAACACTACGTAAAACATTAATGAAAAATGTGGCCCCCGTTTTAAAATAGATCCTGCATCTTTTTCGAATATGTGAACTACCGACGACATATATATAATATGAAGTAGAGAAAGAGAGAGAGAGAGATAATGTGTACGGATGAGAACTATGTGACGAATTCCATTTTTTAAAATTCTTCGCTCTGTAGTAATAACAAAAAAAAAAGAGTTCATCGAATGGAGATAAGACAGAGGAACCCAATCAAGGAAGATAACTAATTGTCTCCCGGCCTGTTATTGTCATTTATCTTCAATTAAATGAATTTTGAAAAACAAAAAAATTCTCTATTAAAATATCCATGTAATAACAAAGCGATAATTCAACCTAAAACAAAAGTATTCTTGTTTATTTTTAACAATGGGATGAAGAGAAAAGGAAGTACGTTAAATAAGTTGGTTTTTTTTTAATGTATTACATGGGTATAACCCTAGCTGTTTAACACTACTTTTCACCCTTTATCAACAGTTTAAAGACAATATCGTCGTGGCCATCACATCTTTATTGAGACACTATTTATGTAGTATCTTATCATTTATTGTGTCCTTCCTTTCCGAAGGCAGTCGAGTGTGAATTGAGAGAGATTTGATCAGTCGATCAGTCGAGGGCAGTGGTTCTCAACCGGGGTCTACCTTTGGGAGTCCATATAAGATTTTGTTAAAGTTTATGTGCCCCAAATTGGTTAAACTTCTACAATACACAAACTATTTTAACAATTTTTTAAAAAATATAATTCCTAACAATATTTAATTATAAAAATATTATGGAGCTTTTTTAAAACATCGAATAGCTATGGAGGCCCAGTAACGTAAACTAAGAATCAAAGGGGTCCATAGACAAAAAATGCTTAAGGACCACTACCCTTGGGGTTCGTTGGCACAAATTGCGGGATATTTAATACGACGAATAGCAGACATTCACGACGCTAAGTGAAACGAAATGCTGCCAGAATCGAAAGAGATCACTGAGTTCTTTCTTCTATAATGATTACGTAAATCCAAGTACGTGTATCCTGCATGTGTAAGACATTATGAATTTATTGTATTTTGTATGGTTGTGATTTGTCGTTTAGCAACAGATCAACCCAATCATACAGACCTATAGATCAAGGCACAGATTCTAACCATGGCCATCCCGTCCTGTTTTGGGGTATCGCATAGCGAGGGTTGTATAATACAAAGTAATCCCACCCTTTTCAAAACGGCACGGTATCCTTTAAAGATGTGACTTAATTTTAGCAGGTCAACATAGACTCGGGGTTTGGATTTACTTGCTGTTTAGTCCTTTACCAGCCCTGATCGAGCAGACAAGTAATCAAAGACATTCCAGCCATGACCATCTTATCTTTTTTTCTTTTTTTGTATACGGATTATGACTTCATTGTCTAAAGTGACTTTCCTGTTCGTAAGACGCTAGTATGACCTGAAGGATATTTCGCTGCTATCTCTAGCATGTTGGGCAATCACGTACAAGCTATTCATTGTGTTGTTTTGCTGTCGTTACTTTCATCAATTAAAAACAATAATATAAGCAATAAATATTATACAGTGGGAAATGACCGACTTTTTCCCTTCTTTTTTCCTTACAATATGCTTCCTAAATTAATTTTAAATACGTAAAACTTTTGAAGTACCACAATGAGAGAATAACGGGTTAAAGGAAGAAAAAAAAAAGAAGGCAACTTACAAAATATTCAGAAGTCGATTGAAAATGTAAAACTTGTACTTCCATGGTTTTTAGTTCGAGACGATCATCTGTCGACCATGTTTCGTTAAAACCACTTCGTTACTACCATTGTCAATTATATATCATCTTATATTTGAATTACAAGGACTTGTCAATTTGTTGCCTGTGTAGTTTTCACTTTGATTTCTTTATTTCTCCCTTTCTCTCTTCTTACTCTCTTTCTCTTACTCTCTCTCTCTCTCTCTCTCTCTCCCTCTCCCTGTCTCCGTCTAGACACAAGCTGAGTATTGTTATGTATGTATTTATTTATTTATTTATTTATTATTTGAATCGGTGCTTTATTCCTTGTCACTGTTTATTCCGTGTCGGCGAAATAGCACGTGAGAATAATAGATTGAAAGATATAAAGAAAAATATAATAGAGTTAGAAATATAACACACACACACACACACATATATACATACATATATCTATATATATATATATATATATTATATATATTATATTATACAGGGTGTTCACAAGGTCTGGGTACATGGAGTAAATAAAATCATAACATAAACAATTAAATATAAGAAATAATTATTTCTTAAAGTATGTGTTAATCCCCACGTACCCAGACTTTGTGGACACCCTGTATATTATATTATTATATGATCGAACGCCACGCGTCCTTTTCCAAGTATATATACACAATAAGTTTTGAACTATATATATATATATATATCTTAGGTACTACTAAAGCAGCACGGTCCCGAACGCGCAGTCGCGCGTCCGCACTAGCTAGTCTTGAGTGGTCGATCCTAACCCTAACCCTATCCCTAACCCGCGTGTGCAAATGAATACGTGTTTAGGGTTAGGGTTAGGATCGACCACTCACGACTAGCTAGTACGGACGCGCGACTGCGCGTTCGGGACCGTGCTGCTTTAGTAGTACCTATATCTTATATATATATATATATATCTTTCAATCTATTATTCTCAGCCCTTGAGTAACTCTGTAACTTCTGCCGATTTATAATAATAATAATAATCTTTTCTACTCTAGGCACAAGGTTCGAAATTTTGGGGGAGGGACCAGTTCATTGAATCAACCCTAGTATGCAACTGGTACTTAATTTATCGACCCCGAAAGGATGAAAGGCAAAGTCGACCTCAGCGGAATTTGAACTCAGAACGTAAAGACAGACAAAATACTGCTAAGCATTTCGCCCAGCATGCTAACGTTTGTGCCAGCTCACTGCTTCAACAATAATAACAATAATAATGATAATGATAATATAGAGAGGTAAAAAGAGATAGGGAGAGAAATAGACACAGACATACCTAGATAGTGAAGAAAGGGAGAGATATAGACATTTGGAAAGAACTATCTAGCTAGCTAGACAGGTAGGTAGATAGGTAGGTAGGTAGGCAGGCAGGCAGGCAGGCAGAAAGAAAGAAAGATACAGAGAGGTAAATGTAAATATGTAAACTGGTAATAATGCTTTGAGATGGTAAAAAACAGCTGGCGTCACTGAAAGTAATAGTTGCCTTTCAATTATAGCAACAGCTGAAAAATCACATATTTGTTGTTAGTATGACATGCAACAGCAAGTCATATACAATGAAATTGACTTCTAGAAGTGCTGTGTATTCTATCTACACATAAGAAAACTTCTCACACACCCTACCCCAACAAACCAAACTACATCTCTTCCTCACATTTCCTCATTCATGCACAATGCTTATCTCTCACTCCGCAATCCTATCCTCGTGACACTGCTCACTGTATCATTGCTATCCAGTATATTTCCACCCCACTCTATATACACAGGTTTCAACCACTCACTGCATCCCCCACCCCCGCTCTCTACTCACGATTCTTTGGCAATGCCCTGTCAATTATATTATGACTGCCATACCCCAAGGGTATGTCCTGGCACTTGCCACCATCTACCTCTCTCTACTTTTACTCTACTATCCCATTTATATTCTGATCACCGACCCTTGTGAGTATGCCCAGCATTTCACCACCATCTTTCTCCTAGTCTCTCTTGCACTCTTGCTGTCTCCCATACTCTCTCTCTCTCTCTCTCTCTCTCTCTCTCTCTCCTTTTCCTGCTCATCTCTCAGGCTGGATAACCACATATCTCCTTTACAGCAGCACACGTTTCTGTTCTCATTCTTGATCACTCCCTCTCTCTCTGGTTTGGTAATCATGTACTTCCTCTACAGTAAGATACCTGTTTCTGCCTCTCTGTCTCACTATAACCTTTCATCATCTGATGCAAGATCACCTCCTCCATCTGTATCCTCTCCTCTCAAAGGATGTTTGTCTTGCAAGTTACTCAGTGACCCTGTCAGTGCTGATGCTAACTAAAAAGCATCCAGTTCACACTGTAAAGTGGTTGGCATTCGGAAGGGCATCCAGCTGTAAAAACCATGCCAAAACTGATCTCACCTGTGCCAAGCAGTCAGTCCATTCTGCTGGGTGGCTGGTGTTAGGAAGAGCATCCAGCTGTAAAAACCTTGCCAAAACAGACACAGAAATCTGGTGCAGTCTTCTGTCTGGCCAGCTCCTGTCAAACTGTCCAACCCATGCCAGCTTGGAAGGTGGACGTTAAATGATGTTGATGATATGTGTGTGTGTGTGTGTATTATATTATAAAGTCCTGGCATAGCCATGTGGTTAAGAATTTCACTTTACAACAACATGATTCTGGGTTCAATCCTGCTAAAAGACTTCTTTCGAAATTTCCTTTGTTCTTTGTTTCTTTCCTTTGATAGTATCTCCAAGGAACAGGTAGCAACCAACATTTTGCAGATGTATTCCAAAGAATGCTCTTCTAGAGGAACAGGTCTTCTTTTCCTATGTGAGTCTTGAAATTGCACGAGATTCTTCATCCAGATTTTATGTTTCTTCTCTTATAAGACATTATTTTAGATACCCCAGTTGGATAAGCCTACTATTCTGAAAAACAGTTAATATAGTCAGAGTTTTTAATGTCACAGAAATAAAAAGGAGAGAAAGAGGTTATTTCCTAAAGTAGGACCTAAACGGTAACAAATTAAAAACTCTATAACTCCTAAACTACTTAAACTTGAAAGCTGATATTTGAGATATACTGCTTCTTCTGCATTGCATCAAGTCAGCATACCAAGTTTGGTAAATACTTGAGTAGGTATTATGAACCCCCTAGAATTTTGCATGATTTGGGTTAAAAGTCGTGTTAGGGGAGAATTTACTCAGTTGGGGGAGACATTTTTTTAAAAAACTTAAAACAAAGGTTATTTTCCCTACTTATATGAACTTGTCCATCGACATTTCATACAGGAAATTGTTTACTTCCCAAAAACCCAAAAAGTCATAACCTTGGTGTGTATATGTATGTGTGTGTGTATGTATGTGTGTGTGTGTGTGTGTGTGTATGTGTGTGTGTGTGTGTGCGTATACCAAATTCACTCATGAGGCTTTAGTCAGCCTGGGGCCATAGAAGACACTTGCCTGTATATCATTTTATATATATATAGATAGATAGATAGATAGATAAGTAGGTAGGTAGGTAGGTAGGAAGATAGATAGATAGATAGATAGATAGATAGATAGATAGATAGATAGATAGATAGATAGATAGATAGATAGATAGATAGACAGACAGACAGATGGATGGATAGAGTCATACGTACATACATATGGATTTCTTATTTAAAATCATCTCTCTCTTTCTTTCTTTCTCTCTCTCCCTCTCTTTTCTTTCTCTATCTCCCCACCTCTGTCTCCCTCTCTTTATTAAAGACAGAGTCAGATTAAATTGATATGATTAAAGTCTACTGTAAATGAATTTACTCTAAAGCTCTAACATTCTTTTTAACCCACAGCTCTTTTGCACTGTTACATAAATACTGAATTTAAACAAAGTAAACCATCACTTGCAGTAGTTTCATATAGCCTCAAGAGAACCATAATGGGCTATTTTTGTGAAACTTAGAGAGTAATTCTAGTTATGTGTACATTTTAGGAATTTGAAGTTGAGTTATGAAAATGTATACTGCATATTTTTTAAGAAGGCTAAATAGTATAACTTGATTCTTTTAATAGGTAGAGGTGATGGTGGTGGTGATGGTGAATGCAATGGTGGTGGGGGGTTTGTAGAGGTTATGAGCATGTTGTTGGTTATGATGGTAAATAGTGTTGCTACTGTTGTTAATGTTGTTGTTGTTGTTGTTGTTGTTGTTATTGTTGCTGTTGTTAAACCCTAGTTCATCTGTGATTAAGCAAATCGAAGATAGATTAAAGTAACTCCAGCCATAGTGATTGTTTATTATTATTATTATTATTTTAGCTGCTGTAATTTTACGAAGAGCAGAACTGCATATATTCCATCCACCTGTTTTTTTTTTTGTATTACCAGTTATCCACTTCCTTAACAACCCACACTGCATTCCCAACATCATTTTTTACCACTTTATTGTGTAGCTACCCTAGTGAAGAGTCATGTCTCATGTGGTCCACTTCCCATGTCTGGAATAAGTTTACCATTCAAGAATTCAAGACTCAAAGAGCTAGAACAAATATTGCAAAATATCCCTGTCCCATACTCTGACACTTCTTCCAATCTGGACTGGTTGTTTACTTTAGTGACCCTAAAAAAGGTGAAAGGCAAAGTTGACCTTGGCAGAGTTTGAACTCAGAACTCAGAAATGCAGAATGAATATCACAAGGCATTTTGTCCTATGCTGTAACATCTCTGCCAGGTTTCCAACATTCTGGGAACTATTTGAGGAAATCATAACAGTGGCAGCAATGGGGTGTTGATATATCTTAGCAGTGGTGGTGATTTGATTGTAGAGATGATAGTGGTTGTGGTGGTGGTAGTTATGATAAATGTGGGGTGGTTGTGGTGGTGGTAGTGCTTTTCCTGTCATCAAGCGTTCCCAGTTTCCAAGTAAGGTTCATATTTCCTCATAGCCAGGCATGTTTTCACAGAAGAAATAAGAAAAATGACACTGCTTTTATGACATAAAACATACATTTACAACTATTATGCTATGTAAAAGCCAGCACACACACAAGAAACTAATTATATACATCATTCAAGAACTGAGAGTTATATACAACTGGTAGAGTATAAAATATATATCCCTCAAGAATTAAATAATAAATACAATACCCTGAACTAAATCCTGTAACTTGAGTTCTAGTTGTTGAGGAATTTGATACAAGTGCACTGAAAACTAGGCTCAGATTATGATAATATAATTACAAATAATATGAAATAAAAATAAACATAAAAACAGAGTTCAGTCGTTATTTCTAGGTTCCACCCATTATTTTCTGGTCACCTCTTAGAAGAAATATAAAATTTAGTCATGTTTGAAAACCATTCTTCTTCTCCAAGGAAATAGAAACATTTTGCTGATTAGGCAAGTTTTATTTTGTCTGTCTGGCTAGTTGTGGATTTTATTTCAGTTGAAAAAGTATAAAACCAAGATTAAAGTTGTATAAGTACATCTATCTTTGTTTATCATGGGTGTTTGGTTCCAAATTAGCAGTGGTAAATGAATCATTATCATGCATTTTGTAAATGGAATAAATGGTAGATTCATTGGCGCCAAACTTACAGCTTGCAACAGTGAAGGTTCTACCATCATGAATTTTCTTGCTCATCTCTAACTTTTCCTGTAAAGAATACAGTCATCTGCCTTCTTTTTTAAGATCATATACCTTCATATTTTATTCTGTTAACTGGTCCCAGTTCAAATACGATAGTCAGGGCATTCTGGATGGTTGAATATTATAGGTGGTTACTAGGGCATGTTTTTGCAGTACTAGCAAAATCTTCAATTGATCACCAACCCATGTTATCGCAGGTTCATTTGTAATAAGCATAAAATGGTTCACAAATGAGTGAATTTTGTTATCCTGAATCAGTGATGAATGAATGAGGGATTAACGAAGCTACATTTACTAACCTCAGTTTAAAACTAATGGAAGCTGAAATATTATTGGCAATCATAGCATTGGACAGGATACTTCATCTTTTGTCTTTATGTGCTCCACGTTCAAATCCTGCCTTGGCCAACAATATCTTTCATCATTTTAGGGGATCAATATAAAAGTATGAATCTAGGGAGAGAATTCTTAGTACTGTTGGAATGTTGGGCCCCATCACATTCATTCCGTTCAAATCCTGCTATGTCCCTATTTAATCCATCATCCAGGTTAATACTACCATCTGGCACACTGTGGTTCCTTTAGTGGAGCATATCCTGTTACAAGCATCTGGATTCTCAAACACACACTCTCTCTCTCTCTCACATACACACACATGCTTCTCAACCACATTGTTTTAGGTTCAGTCCCACTGCATGGCACCTTGGGCAAGTGTCTTCTACTATAGCCTCAGGCTGACCACAAAGCCTTGTGAGAAAATTTGGTAGACAGAAACTGAATGAAGCCTAATGTATGTATACATATACACACACACACATATATGTATGTATATATACCTCTAGCTGGTTAATGATGCACAGCTGCATTCAATCAATTGTGGGCAGGGGAGTGAACCCTAACCACCTTCTAGTAACCAGACTAACAGACCAATCCTGGTTTCAGGCTTTTTCTGCCTCTATTCAGTACTGGACACCTCATCTGCTACAGATGGTAGTAGCTTGTTTCTGCTCGCAATATATATATTTCAAGCAAACGCATAGTCACTGATTTTACAACAAGCAAAAATGCTAGTTATAAAATCTCTCTGAGAGATCAACACAGTAGTTGTACTATCAAGAAATATTCGTAGCCATTTCAACATGACTGTCCATTCAAACAGACTCTACTGCAATTTTTTTAACCCCAAGAGGATATCTCCTCTAGCTGGTTAACAATGCTGAGCTGCGTCTAATAAATTGCAAACAGGGGAGCGAAACTCTACCACCAGCAGACCTGTCCTGGTTTCAGGCTATTTCTGCCGCCCTCAGTACCGGACACGTCGTCTACTACAGATGCTCTAGTAGACAAAACAGTAGCTCGCTTCTGCTCACAATATATATATTTCAAGTGAACACACAGTCACTGATTTTAGAGCAAGCAAAAATACTAGTCTTGAAATATGTATACATACATACATACATATATATATATATATATATATATATATATATATATATATATATATGTGTGTGTGTGTGTGTGTGTGTGTGTGCATGATATATATCTCCCTTTGTTACTTTCTCTTGATAAGTATGGAGCCACTGTGTAATCACTTAATTGGTTAAAAATATGAGACAAAATTTTCTCAAATCTCAACCCCACCCAATCTTAAAGAAAAAAAAAAGAAAAACTGTGGCTAATGCAATCCTAGATTCTCTGTATCTGAACAAAAAAAATAATAATAAAATAAAAATAAAGAATAAAAATGGAGGGTCTCAGTTGGAATAGTTTTGATGATAATCCTGTTCAGTCAGAATGACCTTGTCTTACACATCAGCAACAACACATACAGTAAGGATTTAATGGTCTAATTACCTCTTTACATACATACATACATAACAGATTCAATACACTTCCACCACAAATGTATTTATGTACACAGATGCATATACAGTATGAAGCATGCATTTATGATTCATCATCATCATCATCATCATCACTGTTGTCGTCATCATCCTCCTCATCATCACCATGATTATTATAATCAATATAATCATCATCATCATCATCATCTTTCAACATCCCTCTTCCATGCTGGAGCGGGTTGGAGGCTCTGACAAGATCCAATGAGTTCAAGAACTCAATCATGATCCAGTGGCTGTATTGACATAGTTTCTATGGCTGGATGCGTTTTTGAATGTTAACCATTCTACAGAGTGTACTGGACGCTATTTGTTTTTTTTTTTTTGTGACACCAACACTAGTGAGGTCACCATGCAGCTTGCAAGATTAAGTTTTCTTTTGATTGAGTGGGGCTACAACAGAGGAAGGTAGCTTTGTGTAAGGAGGTGAGAGATTTACACATGAAAGTAAGATCCAGAACAGAACAGGTTTCTTGTTGCACAGAAGCAACACAGATGCTCAAGCTATGTAAAATGGATGGAAGCAACCAGAGTGGGAACAGGAAAGAGAGATAAAATAGTGGACCCTAAGTGTAAAAAGGGAATAGAAGCAGGCACAGACGAACAAGAGTGTATGAGGAGAATGGGAAATGGTTATAAGGCAAATATAATGAAGAACAAGGGTTCAGAAAGGGCTGATGATAAGTACAGAGAGGAGATAGGGAAGAGTTAGATAGGGAAGAGCTGACTGTAAAGATTGGGCTGAGAAGTGGCTGATAATAAATACAGAGAGAAGGTTGGAAAGAATAGGTAATAACTGTAGAGATTGGTTTGAGTTGAAGGGTAGATGTAGTGAATAATGAACAAGGATAAAGGGTTGATCTCTGCTGCATGAGATGGGGATTATATTTTCAAAAACATTCAAGTGCTCGATTTACACATGAGGTGAAAGTGTGGGGAGGTTATTAAATGTGTATAAGTATTGGTAATTAGAGCACTAATTCCACCCTGAATGGGTGTTCAAATGACTGTTTCTATGTATGGTGTATATTCTTTATATCTTTCTGTTACTCTTGGGAGCGTCTCACAGATTTTGTAGAAATATTAATGTAATGTGTTATTCTATACAGAATATAATGTATCTGTCTCCTTCATTTAATACTACTGAATTAGAAATCAAATAGCAGACAAAGTTTGTAGTAAGTTCATATTACATGGTGACAAAAACCATGTATGTATGTATGTATGTATGTATGTACGTATAGATGGTTGTATGTATGTATGTTTGTATGTATGTACGTATAGATGGTTGTATGTATGTATGTTTGTATCTATGTGTGCATGTGTATATACGTGCACGCGTGTGTGTGTGTATTTATATTTGAATTAAATGAAACTGCTTTCTACGTCTGTTCTTTTTATATATTAAATTGTTCCTCTTTATATGTTTGTTAAATTCACTAATGGTGGATATACAAACACCAGAAAGTAAGGGGAAAATAGACTAAGAGAGAGGAGGGAAAGAAAGTGGCAGACAGCATCAAATGGTATTATTATTACAAAGGCATTTAAAGTTTTTGGTACACGTTTCTAAAAATATGCATTGCAATGTCAAGGAATGTCACAATGTTGATAAGGAAAATAATTAATGAGGCTAAAAGATTTGGTAAAAACAAAATAGGAAATAATGGTGTATAATGTATGTATGTGTGTGTGTATACGTGTGTGTGTGCATGCGCTTGTGTATGTGTATGCAGTCTGCATACACATACACACACACGGGGCAGTCTGCTCCAGGCGGCACTTTTATAGGGGCGACACCACTTTAGCTGTAGGCAACATGTATATTTTGCAGGGGTATATATATATATATATATATAT
>NC_068987.1:15826537-15828229 GCF_001194135.2 Octopus bimaculoides | reverse complement strand
GTTGTGATATGTGTTGTAAGTTTTTTTTTTTTATAGCATCAGTCCCAGTACAACATACATACAAACATATCCCCTCCTTCTCCTCCTCTTCGCCTCCTCCTCCTCCTCCCTCTCTCCCCTCCCACCCCCATCATCGTCATCATTTTAACATCCACTTTTCAATGCTTGCATAGGTCAGATGTTGTTTGCCGAGACATATTTTCTATACTAAGTAATCAGAGGCCCTTCCTGTCACCAAACCAGTTATTATGAAATATCAAAACAAGGAGTGCACAAACACATCACACATACATACACACATGCATACATACATACATATACACACACACATACATACATATATACATACATACATACACATATACCTAACTAACCTACTAACCTACCTACCTACCTATTTGCATGCATACATACATACATGCATACATACATACATGCATACATAAAAAAGGGTAAAGACCCTCTTTGGTCATAAATGACCATGGGATGCACCTAGAAAGTTGTCCTCTGAGGCAAAAATCTGGGTAAGGCTCTTTGTGGAAGACCAGTAGTTGCCCGTGCATACCAGCCTCTCCTCTCCATGCCACCGATGTTATCCAAGGGAAAAGCAAAGGCCGATACAGCTTGACACCAATGACATTGCAACTCATTTCTACAGCTGAGTGAGCTGGAGCAACGTGAAATAAAGTGTCTTGCTCAAGACCACAACACATGGCCCGATCCGGGAATTGAACTTGCTACCTCATGATTGTGAGCCCAATGCTCTAACCACTGAGCCATGTGCCTTCATACATACATACATACATACCTGGCACGTGCTGTCAGTAATTTCTCAGGGTAGGCAGTCGAACACCTTTATGTAGTAAAATACACAAAAAATATGCAAAACACAGGTGTGCAACTGAGTTGAAGGCAGATCTATTTCTGCCTTTATAACACATAAAGAAAACGGTGTTGTAGAAGTGTATGCAGCACGTGTACTACAGCATTACCATGTGTAGCTTAAATACTGAGATTGAAAAGCAAGGGTGAATTATGCCTACCTAATCTACAAAAAAAATAAAACATTTTGCATTTTATGCATAGTAATCAGAGTAACCTTCATAATTTCTTTGAATAGGTGCATATTTTGTCATGAGAAGAAAATGTTGCTATTGCTCAATTTTATTCAAGGTAAGCACTGTCTAACTCGCCTACCTAGACAGCACGTCCCTGAGACATATATACTTACATATCATTATCACCATCATTATCATCATCATCTAATATCCATGTTCCATGCTGTCATGGGTTGGATGGTTTGACAGGATCCAATGGGTCCAAGAATTACATCATACTCCAGGATCTGCTTTGGATTGGTTTCTATGGCTTGGTTCTCTTCCTAATGTCAGCTACTTTACAGTGTGCATTGGATGAGAGCAGGAGAATGACAACATGTGAAACACACACACATGCATATACATGAACATGCACACATGTGTGCATTCGAGTGCACAAACATGCACACACACGTGCACATGAACACATGTGCATGTGTGAGTGCACACACACATGTATATATATATATATATATATATATATATATATAATGATAATAATAATATTAGGGATAAAATCCAAAATTACAGGTAAAAACTCAATTAAAATCAATTTATTAAAACTTAAAATTGAATTAAGCTTGAACTTATTTAT
>NC_068987.1:15822942-15825183 GCF_001194135.2 Octopus bimaculoides | reverse complement strand
TTATATATATATATATATATATATATATATATATATATATATATACATATACATATATGACAGGTAGCTTCTTTTATTTTCTGTCTACCAATTCCACTCACAAAGCTTAAGTAGAAGACACATGGTTGGAAAAGAAACTTCGTAACCATAGTTATATACCCATGCTTGCACATGGCTGTATATAAACCTGTGTGTTTATGTCACATAAGTACAGAGACGTATCAATTTAGATTTGGAATGTCATCGTAGTTATTGGTAGTTTCAATTTTATTTAAAATGTGGCAGCTGGTTGTATTGCTCTGTGTATTTAATGATTAGTTTTGCCATTCCAGTAAATACAAAGAAGAAAAATCAAATAAAATTACAAAAATTAGAAAAAAAAAAGGAAAAATATTTTAAAGAAAAAATTCACAAATTGAATATAGGTTTGATGTTTAAAACAAAAATAAATAAAATACTGATATGTAACTGACCTCATAAGAATTTTTTATGAACTTTTGAGAGAACATCCAAATAATTTTTGGGGAACGGTGGATTTTGAAGCAATTTCTATCTACATGCTACTATTCATAGCTTTATCTGCTTTGTAATCCACTGTTCCAAAACAAAAAGTTTATTTCTTGTTCTCTTGAAAGTTTATAAAAAATTCTAATGGTGTCAACAAGTGATTCTCACTGATAAGAATCAAGTTTCTAAAATGAATATGAGAGAGTCAAAGGATTCTTTTGGCCCAAGAAAAGAATATCTCTCATGTCTACAAGAGATGTGGGTTTGTGTCCCATGGGTAGCCTATGATCTTTTTTTGTATCCAAAAGGGATTTTTCAATACAATATTTACATGCTGGTATTTATAGCTGTATGTACTTTGAGATCCACTGACATGTAACTTTAAAAAAATCTTTTTGTCAGGAGAGAAGGCAGTGCCCCTAAACCTATACAGGGCTTCTGAGACTGTTGGGAGGAAGAGAGGGAAGTATCCTAAAATTGGGTACTCAGCCTGAATGTTAGCAAGAGAGGGAACAGCATTAAAGGACCCCAGGGTGCCAGGTGGTGGTGTTTAATCAGGCAACATGTTAAGTCTACCACTCAACTAGACTGTGGCAGGATTTGAACTCAGAATGCAAAGAGCTGCAACAAATACCACGAGGCATCCTAGCCAATCCTTTTACAGTTCTATCTATCTGCAACCCTGGAATTGGGAGAATAATCAGAAGTTTTCAAAGATTCTGCACATGACTTGGTATTATATTGTGTTATGTGAACAGAACCACAATAAAACTGGGGGAAAATACCTCAGATAGGATTCTGCCTATAAAATACAAATAACAGTAGGGTCTCACATATGTAATTTATAAGTTGAAACACTCCAATTAACTTGATAATTCAGGCAATTAATACAAAAAAATATCTCTTCTTATCCGCTCTTTAAAATTTAAATGCAACAAACAAGGGAAATAACTCCAATAAATCAGATTGAAAGTTTGGATTTATATAGTCAATGCAGAGTAAACAGGATTAGGTTTTTAATCAAAGTTACCTTGTTTGAGGTTGCGATTTATTAGCAAAGGAATAATTAGAATAATGGCAAAAATTTATTTCTAAAATCTGAAATTCTTTGAAGAACTTGCTCTTTCTTTCACAAACCAGTTTTCCTTTTGTTCAGCAACATTACTAAATAGACGACAACTGTTATGTACATGTTCTTATGTATACCTGTACATGCACCCTCACACACATACACATGTACCTGTGTGTAAATATATATATATATATATATGGACACTTACTATACCTAAAAAATACATATTCTTAAGTATATTTATGTATACATTGTGTGTGTATGTGTGTGTGTGTGCATGTGTGTGTGAGTGTGTGTGCGTGTGTATATATATATATATCATCATCATCATCATCATCATCATCGTTTAACGTCCGCTTTCCATGCTAGCATGGGTTGGACGATTTGACTGAGGACTGGTGCAACCGGATGGCTACACCAGGCTCCAATCTAATTTGGCAGAGTTTCTACAGCTGGATGCCCTTCCTAACGCCAACCACTCAGAGAGTGTAGTGGGTGCTTTTACGTGTCACCCGCACGAAAACGGCCACGCTCGAAATGGTGTCTTTTATGTGCCACCCGCACAAGAGCCAGTCCAGGGGCACTGGCAATGATCTCGCTCGAAAACCCTACAAGGCCAGTCAGGCGGTACTGGCAACGGTCACGCTCAGGATGGTACATCT
>NC_068987.1:15821970-15822551 GCF_001194135.2 Octopus bimaculoides | reverse complement strand
TATATATATATATATATATAATTCAATAATAGGATAAAGTCTTTTATAAGAATTTATCAAGTGACTAGCATGAAAAAAACCTCATAAGGGAAAAAATCCATCATTTATTCCCTAAAATATATTTATTTATATAAGGGCATTCATGTATAGTAATGCCCTTATATAAATATATATATATATAACAATATACATATGGATGTATATTGTTAAATACATATATTAATGTATATGCTTTGTGTATTTTCTGGCGGCTGCAATGGCACAGCAGAGTTTACAACTCTCATGTATATACTCTGTTGTGCCATTGCAGCTGCCAGGAAATACACAAAGCATATACATTGACATATGTAATTAACATTATATATATATAAGATATATATAAGGCTTGGCTACTCTGCATTGACAAGGGGCAACACCCTGAAACTAGTCTAGTCTGCAGATGCCAAACCAGCAGGGGGACACTGCTGACCTCCCCTGTTCGAAGGTTATAAAGGACACAGGTTTCGTGTGTCACATAGCTAGCTAGAGGCGATGGCTTCTTGGAGCTAATTCACGGCAGCTTTCGTCCTAATTTTGGGACT
>NC_068987.1:15818773-15821610 GCF_001194135.2 Octopus bimaculoides | reverse complement strand
AGAGAGAGAGAGAGAGAGAGAGAGAGAGAGAGAGAGAGAGAGAGAGAGACAGAGAGAGACAGAGAGATAGAGAGACAGAGATAATTAGATATTATTGATAGATAATTTAATAGATAGATAGATATACATATATAAATATACATGTACATATCATTTTCATGTATAAAATATCCCTTTTAACTTACTTCTTATTATGAATACTGGCATGTCATCGTGTAACTCCTTGGCTAAATTCGGTTCAGGTCCTAGTGAAAAGAAAAACAAACAAAAAGTAAAAAAGTGTAAAAGTGAGAGGTGGGGGAAGGAAGTAGACAGTGTGTGTAGGACAAAGAGAGAAATCATAAATATTCATTGATTTCTCTCTTCGCTCGCCATATGTCCAGATTTTTTAAGAGGTGGGATGTGGTGGAGTAAAGTATAAACACTTAAATCAATTTCATTTTGTTACTAACACTGATTTCACTGACCCATGGTGAGGAAATGTAAAGTTAATATCCTGCAATATTGAATTTGTGACAACGAGGTTTACTTCCTAGCCACATGGTTCCAAAATAAGTCCCACTTTGTGGCACCTCTACTATTATAGCTCTGGGCCAACCAAAGCCTTGTGAGTGAATTTCATATACAGAAACTGAAAGAAGCCTGTTGTATGAGTGTGTGTGTGTGTGTGTTATTTCTTTACTACCCACAAGGGGCTACACACAGAGGGGACAAACAAGGACAGACAAATGGATTAAGTCGATTGTATCGACCCCAGTGCGTAACTGGTACTTATTTAATCGACCCCGAAAGGATGAAAGGCAAAGTAGACCTCAGTGGAATTTGAACTCAGAACGTAGCGGCAGACGAAATACCGCTAAGCATTTCACCTGGCGTGCTAACGTTTCTGCCAGCTCACCGCCTTTGTGTGTGTGTGTGTGTGTGTGTGTGTGTGTGTGTGTGTGTGTGTGTGTGTGTGTGTGTGTGTGTGTGTGTGTGTGTGTGAATATGTGTGTGTGTTTGTGTTATGTTGCCTTGACATCACATGATAGTTGTAAACGATTGTCAGTGTTATACAAACAGTATCATTCATTTACTTCTTACTATGAGGACATGTCTGGTCATTGGAGAAATATTACATTGCTTGGAAACAGTTGAGGGTTGGCAACAAAATTAACGTCCAGCTGTAAAAAGATCTACCTTAGTTAGACTCTGTCAAACTCATGTAAGCGTGGAAAAGTAGATGTTAAAATCTACTTGATGGTGATGAATACCTGGGCTAAATATTATCTATTCTACTTCTGTCCTGTCGATCTTTGAGATAAATTAGGCTGCCATTTCTGGATGCATCAAGAAAACCTATAAAAAGTTTATTACTGTCTTAGGGTGTGGAGGCTGGGTGAGGCATATTTATTCATGTTATTGATCAGCATGTAGATTTTTCTGTAGACTTACATTCTAAGATTCCAAACTTCATATCCTACGATAAACTGATTTCTGATTTAGGCACAAGGCCAGCAATTTTAAGGGTAGTAGTGATGTTGGACATGGTGATGGTGTCAGTGGTGGTGGCAGCGGCAGTGGCAGCGGCGGTGACAGTGGTGGTGGTGACGGTGGCAGTAGTAGTGGGCAGGCACTTATATCAACCCTAGTACTTAAATGGTATTTTATTCTATTGACTTCAAAAAGATGGAAAGTAAAGTTGACCTCAGTGGGATTCAAACTCAAGCATAAAAAACTGGAAGATATACTAAGATGTGAGCATGTACTCTATATGTGATGGTGTGCTAATGGTGGATTTGAATTTATTGAAATGCTAAAAATGGTTATAAGAACATACCTCGGAAAGATTCTTGGAATGATCCATTACGCTCAAAACTTTCAAGTTCCATTTGTTTCTTGTATAAAAAAAACGTAAGGAATATTTTATTGTGGCCCTAGAGTGCCATTATGTTTCTGAAGAAAAAAGATAGATACATATATATATATTTAGCATTGTGACTGCATGTGAGTGTGTATGTTACTCATTTCTATCTCTTTCTCTCTCTCACACACACACATACACATACACTCGTTATCATTTAACATCCCTTTTCCATGCTCCCATGAGTCAAATGGAACTTTTTGAGGCAGATTTTTTATGGTTGGATGCTCTTCCTGTCACCTTCTCCCACCTGCTTCCAGGCAAGGTAATATTTTCTCATAACTAGACATGTTTTTCAAGGAAGGCTGGAGACAAACAACCTAGCTTGTATGATGACATGGTTCTGAGTTCAGTTCCACTGCATGGCAATTTGGGCAAATGTCTTCTACTATAGCCTCGGGCCGACTTTTCGTAATGAGATAAAAAAAACCAAGGTTGTGTAGATTTTAGAACATTTATGAATAGAAGGTCTGACAGCTGTTTCCAGGATATTTATTATATCCCTTCATCGGAGATGGTGTGAGAAGATGGTTAAGCAATAGTTAATTTAGATAAGATACGAAACAGAGAGTGAAGTTGAGGAACGAAAATAGATGTGAGATATGCAGGGATATTGTATTTGTAGATCGATTATTTAGGCGGAATGGATACATATAAGATTCCAATACGTTATGAGTAAAATCCAATAGCCTTTAAAATTGGTCATTCCAAGTATAGAGTTTATACACAGTGTTATTGAATCAAGGGTTTTATTTAAAGTGACCTAAAAGTAGGGAGTGTATTTGTAAGGTCAAATTGAAAACAGGAAGAGAGGAATAAAGAAAGAGGAAAAAAAAATCGCCGAACCTGGAGCTTATCTGTGGTCTATCCATAGCACTTACTCAGCATTACCTGACACCTTTGGGTCTCACTGACACCACTACCGCTCATAACC
>NC_068987.1:15818086-15818500 GCF_001194135.2 Octopus bimaculoides | reverse complement strand
TGAAATTTATAGAAAAACAAAAGATGAAAGACAGGTGTATGAACAACAAATAAGTGTTTTAGTTTGACATTCAGGAAAAACGAAAAAGTCTTTTACATTTCAAGCCTACGCTCTTCAACAGAAAGGAATAAAAGAAAATAAAGCGAGAGAATGAAAATAACCAGTAGAGTTCATATATATATATATATATATGTATAAGAACACACATACACACACACATACATACATGTATATGTTTATGAAAACATCATGACAATAACCAAACGATACTTATGACAACATCAAGAAAGCTTTGTTAATTAAACAGGGTACATTACTGACCTGCCATTAAAATAATTCCACCAAAATAGTAAATTTGATTTCAATAGACAAGCATGTCGAGTATAAATTGTCAATTCGTATTTGTATGTTTGC
>NC_068987.1:15812194-15818076 GCF_001194135.2 Octopus bimaculoides | reverse complement strand
AGACAAGCATGTCGAGTATAAATTGTCAATTCGTATTTGTATGTTTGCTATCAATTATTTGTTGTTGTTGTTTGTGGCTGAAGTTTGCTGCTCTGGTGAATAGTGATTGTCGTCTGTCACCTTAATAGGTCCAAACTCTAATAAAACTTAAAAAGATTAACTTGACAAAGTTGCTGATAAATTAGAGAAGTGAATAAAAGAATGATTTGAGGACATATTGTTGCTATAGGCACTGATAAAAAAATTTGTGCTGAAATTCTGTGTTATGTCATCAATGTCTTGTGTACCAGCTTCCTTCTAGACCTTCCTAACAACACTTCTAATTGAAAGCAGTGTAATTTCTTATGGTAATTCATAGAGTCATCATCCATTCACATCACATGCTCAAATTAGTGTAGTTACCTCCTCTATAAGCACTGGGCAGTGCTTTATTGCTGGGCTACTTTCTCAGCTCACTTGCCCCAAGAGATTCTAGAAATGTATTAAGCATATATAAGCATATAGATGCATACATACATACACACCTACCTACCTACCTACCTACCTACCTACTTACCTACCTACCTACTTACCTACCTACCTACCTACCTATTTAGTTAATAGCTGATTAATGCTATCAATATTTAGTTAGCTTGAAATTCCACCGATGTCAGCCTTGCCTTTCATCCTTTTGGGGTCAATAAAATGAGTACCAGTTGAGCACTGGTGTCAATTTAACCAATTTACCCCACCTCAAATTTCTGGCTTAGTGCCAAAATTTGAAACCAATATTTAGTTTGAAGAGTTGCTGTTCAGGAATATAAAAAGAAAGTTTCCTTTGAACAAGAAGTATCAGACAAAAGTATGCATTCTGAGAATTGAAAAATAAACATAATGGGATTATAGGAGGAGAAGAGATGAAACTAAAGCATATATATTGGTAGCTGCAAGCATAGGACAGGTACTTTACTCTGATTCCTGTTGCATTTAGCAGATAAAATAAATATTCTACTAGTTACCACCATCATGTAATTGTGAATTCCTTATCAGATGGTTTTTGTCTTTGTTCTCCAACTAAGTTGAACCAAGTAACTAGAATCAAGTGTTTTATCGAGAGGAACTGTATGTAATGTTTTTTGCAGTATTTGAACTCTTGGTTCATTGGTTGAGTAGTTCTAATACCTTGTCTACTTGGTTATTCTTGTTCAACAAATAATATTTTATCTATATAATACCAAGATTCACTGTCTGTTTTCTTGTTTATGTGTACCATGACTCCAGTTACCATGAAATGTTTTGACAAATGTACTCAAATACAAGCTCTTTTGCCTAAAACAACTTCCAGTTCATGGAACCTTGAAAACTTTTTAACCGTTCATAAAATAAAAGAAAAATTATATATGATGTCAACACACACTAACTTGCTCACCAACACACACACACACACTTGCATAGTTGATCTCTTTGACAGTTTCTCCTCCTTTCAACAACTCTGTCACCTGCCCTATAAAGATCTTTCACTCATCTGTCTATCATTATGTGGCATTCAGTTTTACTCTCCACAGCCCAAGTTTAGATTAATTTGTCAACAAGATGTGAAGTGAGCACTACAGAACAAGATGTATACAAATGGTAAGCTAGGATAACAACAAAGTTTCAATCACAGTTAAAGTGATTTTCCATTTCACTTCACATTCACAATTAATAGCATTGAAATATGTTCTTGAAACACATCAATTCCTAACCTAGGCTAAAAGCTACAGATTTTCTGATGAGAGTATAGTCGTCGAATACACCCCAAGTATTTGACAGGTACTTATTTTAACACCAGAGTAAATGACTGATGACTTCGGCGTGATTCGAACACGAAAATGGACTTCATTAAATATTGCAAAGCATTTTGTTTAACGCTTTATGGATTTCAACGGATCTTAATACCTCCCTAACGATCTCGTTGAGGAATCTTTACTTTCAACACGAGCTTTCAGACTGCTAAAAATAGCATCCAAATCTTCTCCAAATCATACAATATAGGCGTCTAAAACATAATATATTTTTAGATACACCTCAAAAGACGGACTGATCACAGTTGGAAAGCCTTTTAGTATGTCTGTTCGATAAGAGTTAGCGTGTGATTAACGCATTCGTTATCGTATTTCTGTCTTTGTTTAACTTAATTTCGATAACAATGAAGAATTTAGCAAAACAACTTTGTCATTATTAAACTGGTGTTTGGAACATAAATTTACACGAAAGTTTGATCGAATGTTTTAATTTAGATCATTCTAAACAGAAAATTTATGCCACAGACCCAGGAGGAGATCGCAGGCGAGTTTAGTACCAACAACAACAACAATTTTTCTAACTGCTATCTAGTCAAAAGTAAACGAATATATAAAACTTCGTGAGTTCGATTTTTGTCGGGGTCGACATGATATTTCATTTTACTAGGGTCGATAAAAGTCAAGTACAAGTCAAGTATTGAGTTAGCTCTAAACAACTATGCCCCACCCCCAACTTTGTGATAATGCTATCAGAGAAAGAGAATTTAAGATTTTATATGTAGTATCGTAGTTATCTCCCTTCTTCTTTTGTTATCACTTCACTTCTTTAAACGAGTTTTAAAGTATTTCTTAATTGACTGCTCGTCTCTGATCATGTCTTCTTTCGCACCAACAAGCACCGATAAAAAATCAATTAGCTCGGAGAGCTATGATAAACCCGATGCAGTCTTCTTCTCTGGTAATATGATTTTATCGAATTTTTTTTTGTTTTTATACAGTAAATTTTAAATACTCTTTTAACATTTATTGCATTCAACCCTTTATGATCCTCATGTTTCTTTGTAATATTTCATTGATTTCTATTTATAAACGATTTTTAATTATCGTAATGTACTTATAACAATTCTCGGTTTGTTTGTTTCCATATATTTTAATAAATAGTTTCTTTTCTTTTTTTTAAATATTCCTAAGACCAGTACCCATCTTAAGACATGAGCACACTGGACAGTTGTCCGAGGCCTCACTGGTCAAGGAGGTCTAACTATATTTTGTGTATGCTGCGGCTTGCTGTCAATAAATAAATATTGTAAGGCTCAGTGCGCTGGGTTGACCTCGAACCTTTAATGCTGTTAAGACGGCCTTGCCAAAGGCATCAAAAGCCGTAAACGTTGGCAGTATAGTTTTTAATTTTTATCCTATGCCATGCTAGTACCTAATTTGAGAAATTGCTTTATTATTGTTGTTATTAGTGCCATTCGGAAGGGCATTAGCATCACGCCTCAGTATTTCTCTTCTCTATAATAATAATAATTTAATTTAATTAAATATCAAACTGTCGACCTAATTTCGTCTTCTCGTTTTATGCTATAATTACATTTATATCTAGGATGCTTCATAGAAATATCAAAACATTCGCAGCACTTTATTTTACCGGCCCAGGAAATATGGAAGACAAAGTTGATCCTGGCGTGATTTGCACACACAACGTAAATTCTGGAGCTATTAAACTATCAGCATTTTCCCCACGTTTCTTTTAATCCTCCATTCGTAGTCAATAATTTTTGTTGCCTATACATCCTCAAATAAAAGATGATAAGAGATGGTAGTGGCCGCCTTTAACTAAACTCGTTTTACTCCTTCATTCCTAACCGCAACGACTTTAAAAATGAAATCTCTAAATTCCAACTTGAATTATGTAGATGTAATATCCACCCACTTTTAACATTCGTTTCTGAAACATCTCCGGTGTCTCTATGCCAAGAGTAGTGAACATTTTTAGCACCCGGAGCAGATTACGGGTGCATAAGAACTTGTTATGGTCCATATGTAATGAGAAAAATAGCGGATCTTTAATTTTATTGTTACTTGCTATGAAGCGTATGTTAAATTACTGTTTTTGTCTTAAGATTTAAATCAGTCTGTTTATATAGATTTTAAGAGATTTTATCTGAGGGTTATTTCCATGTTGATGGTGGGTACTTCACCCCTATTATACACATTCTCTCGACCTGCAAGAAATAGCAGCCAAATTATCCTCAAATCATATTCCTACTGTTTTAAATAAGAAACACATTGGACAGTATAATCTCATTAAAAAAAGACTGTTTTGCTCCGACTGGACCACCTTTGATTATAGGGTTGCTAAATTGGGGTTGACGTCTGAAAAAAAGGATCATCACAGGCCTGCTCAATGGGATGGTGAACTTTAAAAATTATGCAAATTCATGTTGTTGGTAATGACAAGTACTGAGAATCGTCAGCAGGTCACCCGGTTTTGTATCCCTTGTTAGTTATTAAATGTCACTTCGTTCATATTCTTTTAAAATATCAGGACGTTACAGATTGCCTGTAAATGTCACGTTTGGCTATGTAACCTAAAGGTAGACAACTCGCACTTAATTACGGATCATTAATGTTTTTGTGGGGACGGAGTTTCACGTTTATAATGGATTTCATTAATTTTTCTGTTAAAAAAAATTGTTAGGAACCCCAGATCGTTATTCACTCGTCCAGATGCATAAACGTTTCTTTGTTCCTTTGTCTTATGTTTTTTAAGATTTGTAACGAAAACTTAGGATCTACTCTAATCCTTTTCTCCCATAAACGTCTCGGGGTTCATTATCAAAGAACATAAAAGGGTCATGTTTTCAGTTCTCAATCAGAACTGGTTTTCTTACATCACTAATTGTTTTTGTAAAGTCCTGTGAAAGACATTTATCCTTTAGCATTTAGATTCATCATCATCATTTAACGTCTATTGTCCTTGTTGGCATGGGTTAGATGGTTTGACTAGGGCTGGTAAGCTGAAGGCTGCACAAGACTCCAGGTGATTTGGCATGGTTTTCCATGGCTAGATGCCCTTCCTTATGGTTCCAGTGCTGCACTTGTTTCATGGAACTGAGTTGGTGGAAATAATGTTGGATTTCAAGCAATGAAACATTTTATTTCAGTGATATACTAAAACTGATTGCATTAACTATATATCTTGCCTTTTATCAAAGTTACTGTGTCTAATTAACTCTTCCATGTCATATTTGTAATGACAATACCTTTGCAGTCAGAATTTCATGTGAGTGTATGTAATGACAAAATTATTTTACTAAGTATTTCACTTTTTTCAAACTTAGTTAAAACAATAGCAGAGTAGTTTAAGAAAAATATGGTACCCACAGTTATTTCATTATCAAGACCAGATTTTTGGCTCTTGGTTCTTAAGCATATTCACAGTTTTTATGTGAGACACTTCTCTGCTAGTAAACAGGATACTGTATTACAGTTTTGTCCCCCAACAGACTGGGGTGAAATTGAAGACCAAAACGATTTTACTGCTATGTTAAGCACCTGTCTGTTTGGTATCACTTGCTTGGCTCATCCTTCCTTTATTCTGTTAATCTGGGAATTATATTTTATGAGTCTTGGTTTTGAATGAAGGAACTGTCGCTTCTAAACTAGTCAGCAGACAATAACACATCTTACACAATTACTTCTGCACTGACCTGATATCCCATATTTAAGAATGTTATGTTTGTCTGAGAATTTTTTGATTTTTATTTTAAAAGTATATTTTTTATCATACTTCAGGTATTGAAAAAATACCATTCCAACCTGATGCTGGACCTGCTGAAACTTTGGTGTTTAAACACTACAATCCAACAAAGGTAAATTCTACAAGACATTGCCCAACATAATATCATCTCCCATCTGTACAAATCCACATCATCATCATCATCGTTGTTTAACGTCTGCTTTCCATGCTAGCAGGGGCTGGACGATTTGACTGAGGACTGGTGAACCGGAAGGCTACACCAGGCTCCAATCTGATTTATATATATATATTTATTTATAATATATATATTTATTTATATATCTGATTTATATATATATATTTATTTATAATAT
>NC_068987.1:15802129-15812073 GCF_001194135.2 Octopus bimaculoides | reverse complement strand
ATATATATTGTGTCTTCCCATAAACAATGCATTTTTTTTTTCAATTGCATGAACTAAAAGTCAGAGGAGGATGAGATAAACTACCTGCATCAACTTACTATAAAATCAGGTAGTAATTTTAATTATAAATAACAACTTGGGCTGTAACTGCTGAGCCCAGGTCAGGCATGTGTGAACAATGTTGAGAAAATGTCTGCTACGAATGATATTTTTTGACACAGGGCATCTCTAAAATGACTGCCAGATGCTAAACAAAAATAAATGAACTGTGACCAGGCTCAGTAAAAGGAGCCCGAGTTATTGGCTGCAATTACATACTTGAAGTGTTGGCAGAAATTAAAATGAGCCTGCAAATACACGTTCACTTTACTAAATTTATATTTGGGCTAAGCCTGAACAGCCCAATTATACCCATATTTATGTGGTATTCAACTGATGTACCAATGAATTAGATGTTTTACACACCACAAGTGAGTTCGTTGCCAGTACCGCTGGACTGGCTCCTGTGCAGGTGGCACGTGAAATACACCATTTCGTGCGTGACCGTTGCCAGTACCTCCTGACTGGCCTTCGTGCCGGTGGCACGTAAAAGCACCCACTACACTCTCAGAGTGGTTGGCGTTAGGTAGGGCATCCATCTGTAGAAACTCTGCCAAATCAGATTGGAGCCTGGTGTAGCCATCTGGTTCACCAGTCCTCAGTGAAATCGTCCAACCCATGCTAGCATGGAAAGCGGACGTTACACGATGATGATGATGATGATACTCCAAGAGAGTTAGGGGTTGAGGATTCAACCCACTAAGGGATAGTATCTATCCAATATACTGCTGGGAGGGTACCCAATTAGTGTTATACCAAGTGCAATAAGTGGGTGCAGCAAAAATTGGGTTATTTTACACTAAATTTATATAGTAATGAGAAAATGGAGGAGAATATGCAGTACCCATCGACTTGCAGACAGTGTATTCCGTTGATTAATCTGTTTATTTTATAACTAAATTGACAAAAACACAATATACAGACACTTATGACATACCATGTCAATAAAGATTTCAAATATAAGGGACATTTAGCAATTGGAGAAGGGACAGAAACTTACAGCTGTTTCGGCCTAGCATTGGCATGCCCCATTCTGTCTCTATAGCTCCTGTACACCGGAGTAATTAGTAGATGAAAATGATGTAATGGGGGTACATGCATGATTCACTAGGCCTCTTCAGAGGTTTACAAAATTCAATACAAATATAAAATAAGAATAAAGTAAAAATAAAAAATTAAAATATAAGGCACATAAACAAGCCTACAAACAGTATATAAAACCATATAAATAGTTATAAAAACTCCAATATACATGCCTATGCATGTATACATAACCATATGTAGATATATATGGATACAAAAACATAGATAGATGAGTGCATATGTGTGTCCAGATGCACATACACAGATGGTTGTACATGCACACCAAAATAGTCAACAGTCACTGTCACCACATGTGAGGGGGACATACACATATATATATATCCCCTCACACATACATACATACATGTATGTATATGTATATATATACACCCATTCTGTGCACATTCAAAATGTGCAAAAACAGAATTTGTTCATTGACGCCATGCATTCTTTAAAGTGGATACTTCAGATAATCTCTTTTTTTTTCTAAATACAAATTACTTTTAGGAGCCATGAGATACTTAACAAAATTATCTTGATAATTTTTCAGGTTCACATGTACTCAAGAAATCATAGTTCACATATTCTGTCACAAAGCAAAATTTTTTCACATTATTATCATAAACTACTTTAGATTGCAAAGAACTTTAGTACAAATTTTATTCTATTTTTATAGGCACAGGCATGGCCGTGTGGTTAGGAAGATTGCTTTGCAACCACATGATTTCAGGTTCAGTCCCACTGAGTGGCACCTTGGGCAAGTGTATTCTTTCATATCCCTAGGCTAACTTATGCCTTGTGAGTAGATTTGGCAGATGGAAACTGGACAAAGCTCATCATATATGTGTGCGTGTTTGTGTGTGTGTATATGTTTGAGTGTGTGTATGTTAATATCAACTTCTCTTGACAACATAATAGATGTGTATTTCATTGTCATACAAGCTGTATCATTCATTTCCAATATTCTGCATAAACATATCTGGCCACGGGGAAGTATTACTTTGCTTGAAAACAGTGAGGGTTGGTGACAGGAAGGGCATCCAGCTGTAGAAAATCTTCCTCAATAAACTGTGTCCAACACATGGACGTTAAAAACTGATGACTACCTCTAAAAAGACGGGACGGTTACCGTTAGGATATCTTTGATCGTAGATTATAAGAGTTAACATGCTACCAAGCAACCACCACCATTAGAACTAATGGGTTGCTGTCACTTATAAAAAATATTCAAAGAATACTGGGTGCTAACTTTACTGAAATAGTAATTTGTTGTATTAAATAATGTACTGTATATCCAAGCACATGAGGTGACCTTCCTTATCTGTAACATAAAGACAGAGAAGTCAAACCAGTACCAAGAGATTGTGTTCAACAACAATAAACTTCTAGATGAAGTCAACAATAATAATAGAAACACAATGTACTTGACTGGGATTCTTATCTTGTACTGACCAAATAAATTTAATTTTGTCTAGTTCTGGCCTTCCATATCTGAAGTTGTCTTCCATACTTAAATCTCAGAAGTAATATTAGTTTTCTTTGTTTTTGTTTTTTTTCACTAGCTGCTCTTGTTATAAAATATGGTTATCCCTATTTTAGGGATAAAAAAATTAGGGTCATAGGTTTCAGATACGACCCTGAAATTGTGTGATATACAATAAAATGTTGGCATGGGTAATTATTGATGGTGGGCTAACCTCTTCTACTGGAGATCAATGAGAAGAGGATGAGGAGGAAACATGCTGAGCAAGTGCAATTATGCCAAAGTAAAGGGTGGCAAGCGAGGTTTGATTCCATCTAGGGTTTTCAGGAGAGTCCCTCTTCAGAGCCTACAGCATGCTTGGTATCACAGGGGCAAGTAGGCAAAAGGCCATCAGGTTAGCTGTAGAGGTAGCCAAGGTTGCCTTGAGGTGGCCATGGATCAAGAGGTGTGAGTCCTTGAAGGGGAAGGGCTATCAGGGTAGTGCTAATTGCCTGGATGAGGGTGTCTGATGTTGAAAGACCCAAAACTCCTAATGACCCCAGGAAATATCATTGATGATGTGTCCAGGTGCATCACAGGATGGTGTAGGGGAAAAAAACACATCAAAGATGTGGAGATAATGTGGTATTGTAATATAGTAGATTTGATTTGATTAAACGTAGCTCCTCAGACAAAAATTACTATATACTAATTTTAAATGAATCAATATTTGATTAATGTAATCCCAGCATGGCTGCAATCTAATGACTGAAACAAGTAAATGAATAACATAAACATATATTTTTATTTTTAATAGATTGTTTATGGGAAAACAATGGAAGAGTGGCTGAGGTTTTCTGTCTGCTTCTGGCACACATTTCGAGGAACAGGTCAGTATATAATTCTGAACAAAGTTTCTTAACTAATTCTATCTAACATGTCTAAAAATTTCTAAATCTGTTTTGATAATGATAATAATAATAATAATAATAATAATAATAATAATAAAATATTCAGACAAATACATAACAAAAACACCAGGACTTACAAATATATATAACATACAGAAAATTGCACTACTGGGTACTGCACACATTCTACGCAAAACACTTTCAATACAGTAAACATAAGAGCACCACAGCAAACCACAGCACATACCCAAGGCGCACAGAGCTGCACTCGGTAGTGAAGTGAAAGCACATTATAAAAATAAAACTACTGAACAATAATAATAATAATAATAATGAAATTATTGTGTATAGTGCTCAGGTGCACTACAACTCATTAAAGGTGCATGCATAGTACATAGAATTATGTACAAAAATCAGGAAAGAACAGTGTTTGAGTCATGATATACATGTGTGCATGCATATGGAGGGGTGATATCATATGTAATGTTCGCAGATTTCAGGAAGAATGGCAGTTTTAAAGGATGCAATATCTCGACAACTCTGAGTGTGAAGGGAAATTTCCTGAATAATTAGATGGTATAAGATTAGTGCTGACATATTTTATGACAAGAGCAGCAAAATACTTACCCATCTATATAATTACTTTGGTACAAATTTCTTTTACATTATTTGCTTATATTTTTCTTATTTTATTTCTTCTTTATGCTATCTTTACTTATCTTTTTATTTTTCGTTTTGTTATCTTGTTTAAATTAAGTATGGTGAATTCCTTGTTTTTTAACTTATTTGATATGAAGGTGTTCATATGTTAAGAAACATTTTGTAATAACAGCAACACAATATATTTTGACTAGAATGCTCACCTTTTACTGACCAAACTGTCCAACCCATGCCAGTATGGAAGGCGGATGTTAAACGATGATGATAAATGCTGAGCATACATATTAATGCAAATGTGTATGCATAATTTCTTGCATGCTGAAATTAATACTATATAAAGAACGTTTCGAAACGGCCGTAATCCTATGGAAATCACTTGGTTAAATAAATGTGCATTCAACTGTCAAACCTCCTGATGTTATGTTTACACATAATTACAAACAAAGAAACTTGAGCACATTGGTGCAAAACTAGTGGGAGAAAATAGTATTTGAATACCAAATGTAAAGTAAAACTGTTTCATTAAGGCTGAAAAGACTTCACAAATTGTTACCCAGTATGTATTTATTTTACTAGGAGCGGATCCTTTTGGATTTCCAACCTTATTCCGACCATGGGATGACAACAGCAACACAATAGCAAATGCTAAGCGAAGATTAAGGGCAGCTTTCGAATTTTTCAGCAAGCTGGGCGTAAAACACTGGTGTTTTCATGACAGGTATAATTATTATTATATAGTGTCTGCAAATTCTCAACAGGCTATTGTTTAGCTTTAGTTCATCCTGGATGAGTAGAACTGTGACCAAAAGCATTTCTGCTATGATGAATCCACTTTTTTTTTTCTGATGTAGGTATAGGCACAGCTGCGTGGTTAAGAAGCTCACTGTGCAACCACATGGTTTTGGGTTCAGTCCCACTGCATGTCATCTTGGGCAAGTGTCTTCAACTATAGCCCTGGGTTAATCAATGCCTTGTGAGTGAATTTGGTAGATGGAAACTGTGTGGAAGCTTGTATATATATGTATGTGTGTGTGTGTATTTGTCCTCCACCACCGCTTGACAACTGGTGTCGATTTGTATACATTTCTGTAACTTAGCAGTTGAGCAAAAGAGATCAATAGAATCTAAGACCAAATGCTCTTTCTGTCATCAACTTTCACCTGCTTTCAAGCAAGTTAATATTTGCTCATGACTAATATGTTCTTGTAGAATATTGGAAATGAATGACACTCATTTACATCTATCATGCTGTGCCAAAACAAGTAGATACACACACACACAGATATGTAAGAGGTAGACCCAAGAAGATATGGGATGAGGTGGTGAAGCATGATCTTTGGATGTTGTGTCTCACAGAGGTAATGACAAGTGATCAAGATCTTTGGCAATTTACTGTGCTCAAAAAGACACATCAAGCCAAGTGAAATCAAAGTCATGGCCAGTGCTGGTGACATGTAAAATGCATCCATGCCAGTGAGTGGTTGATGTTAGGAAGGGCATCCAGCTGTAGAAACCAAGATAAATTGGACTGGAGCTTGGTGCAGCTCTTTGGTTTACCAGTCTTAGTTAAACTGTCTAACCCATGCCAGCATGGGAAACTTGATGATGTTTCCCAAGATGATGATGATGTCTAAAAATAGTGAAACCTTTAACCTGACCTTGTTTTACCTTTTGCATTTAGATATTTTGTGTGGCACAAAAGCCTTCTTCAATAAAATTCTTGAATTTAAATCAACAAAATATTCTCATAAGATTTCTATGATTTTTAATTTGAGATTAAATGCAGATTTTCAATTATTGAAACAAACTTTCAATCTTTCTGTGAATCAGAGACATTGCACCTGAAGGTTCTAATTTGGAGGAAACAAATAAAAACTTAGATGAGCTAACAGATCTTGCTCAGGAACTTCAGCAAAAAACCGGTGTGAAGCTGCTCTGGGCTACATGCAACTTGTTCGCGCATCCCCGGTAAGTACAATCATTTTAGAAATGGAAAATTCTTTTCAATGTTGTTGTTGATATTATTTAGCCTAAGTCAACTTTGGTCAAACAAATCAATGATCAAAAATATTCCAGTTGTAACCATGTAAATAGTTAAGGTTAATGAGTATGAGATTTTTTTCAGTTAATAAATCTGTGGATTATTTAAATATCAGATCAGAGATATTCAATAAGTGCAAACATTTTGAGAAATATACTTTGGCCAATTAGAAATATGCATGGCTATATGACTGAATAAATTCATTGTACATATATTTTACATATATTTATACAGTATGTTCATTCTTTATCATTTTTAATTTAACCATTTTCAGATTTAACAAAACAACGTTCTTCAGTATTAAATCTAAGGGTCACAAATGAAGATAGATTCATATTCATTATTTTTCAGTATTTAGCACTTTGAGCATAGGTTCAGCTAACTTATGGGAGTCAGATCCTCTCAAAGAGCTGTTATACATATGTTTTGATGAGTCTTATTGGAATTGTTGTCAACAACTGTGTACCCCCTTTAACTATTCACGAACATACTTCCTGTAAACTCACTAATGTTACAGATTAAAATAAACTGCAGAGACCAATTTGTATATTTAACACTTTTCTTGGCAGCTAGATTGAACACTTAATTGCTGGTGCATTAAGGGTTTTGTTTCATTGCTATAATATGCTATAGAACATGTCTAAAGATTTTTTAGCCAACATTGTGTGTTATGATTGTAAACAATACATATATACAATATATTTGTTGACAGAAAATTAAGGAACAATTCTACATATGTTTTGATTCTTTTTTGGCACCCTCATAACACAGTGTTGGTTAATAAATCCATAGACATGGTCTATGGTACATTATAGTAATGAAATAAAAACACTGATAATGTACCAGTAACTTGTCATATTTATTCTGTTTGAGTTATGCCCCTTTATGCTGCGGTGCACCTAGCCATCAGATAAATAAAGCTTGATAAGATTTGTATCATATGAAGTACTGAGATCAATATTATCAGAGACAGTATTGAAAGTTAGACTTCCTGTACCTTGTGGTAAATGGCTAGGTGCAGTCATGGCTGTGTGGTTAAGAAACCCGTCTTGCAACCATGTAGTTTCAGGTTTAGTCCCACTGCATAGCACTTTGTCTTGTATTGTAACCCTGGTGGACTAACACACCATGAGTCAATTTGTGGAAGCCTGTCATATATGAATATATATGTGTCTTTGTGTTTATCCTCTCACACCACTTGACAACTGGCGTTGGTTTGTTTACATCCTGTAACTTACTTTTTTTGGCAAAAGAGACCGATAGAATAAGTACCAGACATAAAAAAAAATACATACAGGGGTTGATTTATCTGACTAAAACTTTCAAGACAGTGCTCCAGTATGGCCACAGTCCAATGACTGAAATACATAATAAAGAAAAGATTCTATCAAATCCCTTCAGAATTTCAGGTTGCTTTGTCTGGTTTTTTTTTTTTTTTAATCATTATAATTATTATTAAAGCGGTGAGCTAGCAGAATCATTAGCACACTGGACAAAATGCTTACCGGCATTTCACCCGTTGCTACATTCTGAGTTCAAATTCCACCAAGGTTGACTTTAACTCTCATCCTTCAGAGAATCAATAAATGAAGTACCAGTTGACTACTGGAGTTGATGTAATCGACTAGTCCTCTCCCCTCAAAATTTCAGGCCTTGTGTGTTTAGTAGAAAGGATTATTATTATTAACCACATCTGTTTTATACTATTAACTTTGCTTTAGCACCTGTCAATGGAAGACTCTATGTATCATCATCTTATACTTCTTGGTTTTGTGTCTGTATTTATGTCTAATGGAAAGTTCTGTTTTACCATTTTAGGTATATGACTGGTGCAAGCACCAGTCCCAATGCTCATGTTTTTGCTTTTGCTGCTGCTCAAGTAAAAAAAGGATTAGAAATTGCCAAGAAGCTTGGTGCTGAAAACTTTGGTAGGTGAAGTGTACATGATTATATTTAACAGTATTAGAAGGTACATTTGTAAACGAGAAATCTTAGTTGTATGGAAAAAGAAAAGACAGTTTCAAATTCTTTCTTGGGGCATCTTTCTTCTTTCCTCTCTTCCTTCCTTTCTTATTCTCCCTATATATTTTTTCTGTTTTGTTTCTCCTTTCATTCATTCTTTTTTCTTTCTTTTCCTTTTTCTTCTTTTACTTTATCTTCCTTTTTTTTTTTCTCTCTTTTATTTCCTTACTTCTTCATTAATTTAGGCATAATTTAGGTGCAGACATTAATTACCATGTATTTCTGAAGTCCATTTCACAACTGCTTGGGACTTGATCCCATTATACAATACAGCCTATTGGCCAAGTGTCTTCTGCTGTAGCTTTGGATTGACCAATTCCTTGTGAGTGGATGGAAACTGTTGGGGAAGGCCGTTGCGTGTATGTATGTATGCATGTATGTATCTTTCTTTCTCTTTTGATGCTTTGAATTCTTCCTATAAAGAATGAGCTGGTCTCTAACAAAGAAACAAAGTACCATTGCTGGAATTTGGATAACAAGAATGATACCTGTTACATGTTGAACTTTAGAAAAATCTTGCATATTTTTACTGTTCTATTTACAGATTGTAATTATAAAGTATGCATTAGCTGATCTCTTTCTCTGCCAGAAAACCCTTCTTTGTTGAAATTGTTATTTAATCTTTTACTAAGATAGCCAACTTCACCCAATAATTATTAGTTTAACCCTTTAGCATTCAGATTCTTTTGTCAAATGTAATGTTTATTTATTGACATTGTTTTGAATTAATCATGCATTATCTTGTAGCTTCAAGATTTGATGAGGTGATTGTTATTTTTAGAATGATATTGTAGGATAGGTGTGAGAGGCCAGCTCTGGCCAGTTTGAACATAAAACAAGTAAAATATTTTGGTCTGACATGGCCAGTTTAAATTCTAAAGGGTTAAAAGTGGATTTAAGATCCAAGTAGAGCAGCTGTGTGTTTCAAAGCTGTTGCTTGTAGTACTATTATGGACATGTGATTGGAATGTCACAGGAAAGAATCACAAGATGGAGTCTTTTAGCTGAGCCAACTGGAAGGAGACTTAGAGGGTACATCGAGAATGAGATGTTTGGATAATATCCATAGACTCAGTTGCTCACACTTGGGAATCCAGCTGGAATGTGTAATGATGGTTGCCTCAAATAGGACTCTATGGAGGAGGTGCCTGAGGACTCTACTTCAATGACCCTCCCAAGAACTGTGGGCAGAGAAAATAGTTGGATGGATGTTAATATTTACATGGCAGCTGACCTCTGTGGACTTCTATAATTGTAATGATATTTCTTTTCTGTTTTAACTATAGCAGGACTGGCTTTTTTAATTAATTGCTGCTGTAATTAATTTTTTCTTTCTTTTTCTTTTCTAAAAGTATTCTGGGGTGGACGAGAAGGATTCCAGACATTACTCAACACTAATATTCTTGCTGAACTGACACACATGGCAAATTTCTTCAAAATGGCCGTTGGTAATTATCATTTCACTGCATGTTTATATATCATTATATTTTCTCTCTCTTTCTCAAGATATAATTTTTACTTCATATTATTAAAAATATCCAAAATGTGTTTTAAATCTATAATTTTTGTGTGAATGCTAGAATTGCAGAACAGTCTAGCTTCAGCATTTGATCCTGAGAAGAGCAGAGGTTGGTAAAAAGCCAACTTCACTATCTTCAATTGAGTT
>NC_068987.1:15792426-15802071 GCF_001194135.2 Octopus bimaculoides | reverse complement strand
GAAGTCACAGATCCAGTACATTTTGCAGGAAAGAATTGCAAAATGGATTCTTCAAGTCAAAATGACTGGCAGGAAATCTAAGGGTAGACCAAGCATGAGATGGTTGAATAATATCCATAGTCTCAGTTCATGCTTGGGAATCAAGTCAGAAAGTGTAATGACAGTTGATTCTGGTAGGAGTTTATGGAGGAGGTGCCTGACGATGCTATCCCCATTACCCTCCCAGGAACAGTGTGCAAAGATGGATGGATAGTTATTCATTCCTTAAAGAGCTCTTTATAGTCTAAAATTCATAAAATTGATTTTCCTTTGACAAGTAGGAAGGATCTTACAAAACAGGTTTTTCTGGAAGGAGTTACTTTGCACACTGGTTTATACTTCACTTAATTATTTGTATAACTTGTATTAAGTTCTTTAATTAATTATTGTCTATTCTCTCATTAGATTGTAAAAATATATTTATTATTATTGATTTCTTACATTAATATTGTTTTTTTTTTTGTTTTTTACATTAATATATTCGTTATTAGTAAGACAGATAACAGTAGTGTTTGATAAAATTTTTAGCTGTATATAGTTATATACCTTCACTCTGAATTTAAATTCTTCTCAAATTAACTTTTTCTTTTCATTCCTAGTAGCTAATCTTCTATTTCATAATTCCAAGAATGTAGGACAATAACAATAATTCATTGAGCTATTTTTGAGGAAAATTCAATATTCTGATGTTTTATTTGAAACTTTACCCATTTTATAATTTTAGCTTACAAGGAAAAGATTGGCCTAAAATGCCAGTTTCTTTTGGAGCCTAAACCTAAGGAACCAACTTCACACCAATATGATTATGGTGAGTGTTCTTTTACTTTACAGCATGGAAGACACATATAGACCATTATTGGCCTTTCAAAAACACACAGAGGCTTTTAACTTCATTTAACCCTTTAATATTAAATCCACCATATCCGACTAAAATTTTCTATCTCTAAAAGTAAAACAATCGCACCATCAAAACCTTGAAGTTCCAAGGTTATGCAAGATTAATTCAAAGTCATGTGAATAAATAAACATTACATTTGACAGAGTAATCTGAATGCTAAAGGGTTAAACATTTATTGTTTGGTGTTAAAATCTTCACTGCACCAACTGCAACTTGGTAATTGATGCAGTTCTATATGAGATAGAGTAGATCCATTTCAGTCACTAGGTTGTTGCATTTGGTGTGACAAAATTTTAATACCAAATAATAAGTGTTTAAATGAAGTTGACAATTTTTTGTGTGTTTTTGAACGACTAATATGTGTCTTCCATACTGCAGTTGTTTTAGTTTCAACATATGGTATCCAATCAAACCACTTGCCTTGGCAAGTGCACCTTGAAATTTTTTTATTTTGAAAGTTGGAAGTTGTTTGCATATGCAGTAGCATATTTATTTTTCCTTAAATGGAATTATTTGCAAATTGGACACATATTCTTTTTAGTGTGAAATTGTTAACTCACGTTTAATTAAAAAATTAATTTTTCTATTTTTTAAAAGGTTTTCACACATGGCTGTGTGTTTAAGAAGTTCACTTTACAACTGCATGGTTTTGGGTCCACTCCCACTGTGTGACACCTTGGAGAAGTGTCTTCTACAATAGCCCTGGGCTGACCAAAGCCTTATGAGTGGATTTGGTTGAAAGAAACTGAAAGATGACTGTTGTGTGTGTGTGTGTGTGTGTGTGTGTTCATACCTCCTATTCTTGACACTGCATGCTAATTGTAAAGAAATGTTACCATCATACAAGCAGTGTCATTTGTTTGCATTCTCTCATGAAAACATGTCTGTGTTCATATTCAAAGGGCTATGGGAAATAATACCTTATTTGAAAACAAGTGATGTTTAATAACAAGAAGAGATTCCAGTTGTAGAAAAGGAAGAGTAATATAATTTATTTTTAAATTGTGTCCTAGATTAATTACTCCTGCTGATACTATTATAGAAAGAAATTTATCGAAAGCAGATGATTATATCAATGTATCGTTAACTTTTGCAGATGCCATGACTGTGATAGCATTTTTGAAGCATTTTGGATTGGAAAAACATTTTAAGGTAATAAAGGAAACACAATACAATATTAATTGCCTGCTTTTCTTTCTCATTCCTTTGGCATCTCACTCCAGTCATCATCATCATTAACATCCATGTTCCATGTTGGCATGGATTGAACAGTTTGACAGGATCCATTGATGCAGTCCTTGAATTGCAGCGTGCTTCAGCGTCTACTTTGGTATGGTTTCTATGACTGGATGCCTTTCCTAACACCAACCACTTATTTCATGAACAGGGTGCTTCTCTGGCTGGCTAGTTCCTCTCAAGCCGTCCAACCCATGCCAGCATGGAAAACAGACATTAAATGATGATGATGAACCAAGTCCAATATTCTGAAAGTATTTAATGCCTCACTAAAATAATCTAAAATTAGGTGGCAAGTAAGCAAACACATTTGAGCATCAGGTGAAATGCAGTATGGTATACACCCTTGCACATAACGTAAATCCTCGAGTATAATCCGCACTTTTTTCCCAAAATTTAAAGGTCAAAATTTCTAGTGCATACTATATACAAGGTTAAAAGTGAAAAATATTTTCTAAGCAAAATTTTCTAAGTGATAAATATGTAAAGGCAATTTACTTAATATTTATTTTTCACTGACGTTATTACTGTTATTTCTTTATTTTCTGCAAACAAAGTGCACAAAAAAGCTACACGTTTGCATTAGGTTATATATACAATAATAATAAACGACGTTACCGTATATATGTTTACAAACCAAGAACGTTATACAGACCTCCTTGACTCAAGTTAGAGAAGGGGTGCGTATTATACACAAGGTTTAGGTTTTTCAGAGGTACAGCCCCCTAAAAATCCCCTGCATATTCTACTCAAGGGCGGATTATACTCGAGGATTTACGGTATGTGGTATAAACCCTTGCACATATACTCTGATCTCAAACCCTGTCGTGGTTGTCTTTGTCTTTATCCTTTATGAAATATCAGTCTAGGATGGTGAACTGATGAAATCGTTAGAATACCTGCTGTCTTAAAGTAAAGGATATATTTGTTACACTGTCCAAAAATAAAGATGGGAAGGTCACGGCTGGAATGTCATTAATCATAGGTCTATGTTACCAGGGCTGAGCTGGGGCTAGGCCACCACATTTTTCACGCAGTCAAAACTAGATGAGTAGACATCTCCTGCTACTAATGTTTAGATGAAAGGATCTAATTTATAGATATGATAGTTATTATAATCATCTTTCATGTCAGCATTTGTCTCAGATTTTAAGCTATTAGAAGCATTGTGTAGATATGATTAATTCGTTATTGACTATGATGGCTATGTGGTTAAAAAGCTCAGTTTCCAACTATGTGGTTCCAGGTTCAGTCTTGCTGCACAACACCTTGAGTAAATGTCTTCTACTATAGCCTCGGGCTAACCAGTAGCTTGTGAATGAATTTAGTAGATGGAAACTGTATGGAAACTTGCATGTCTGGTTGTGTATATATATGTCTGTGTGTGTCTTTGTATTTGTCATCCCCCCACCTCTTGACAATTAATGTTGGTTTGTTTATGTAACCACAACTCTTAGAGGTTCAGCAAAAGAGAGTGACAGAAAAAGCACGTGACTTATAAAAATAAGTGTTGAGGGTAGACTTTTTCAACTGAACCCTTCAAGGCAGTACCCCAGCATGGCCGTAGTCCAATGACTTAAACAAGTAAAAAAATAACAGAGAAAAGATTATATCTGAGTAGAAAACTACTTTTTAAGTTTCTTTTTTTATTTTCTTCTTCAGCTCAACATTGAACCAAATCACACAACATTAGCCGGACATTGTTACGATCATGATGTTGCTATGGCTTCATCGTAAGTAACTTTTATTTTCTACTTCTATTTATTTGATCATCTGATGGCTGTGTGGTTAACAAGTTTGCTTCCCAGTTAAATGATCACAGGTTCAATCCCACTGCAAGGATACTTTCAGTGAATGCCTTCTACCATAACATCAGATTGACCAATGGCTTATGAATAAAATATGGTAGATGGAACTGTGCAGAAACCATCACAATGCCTGTGTCTGTCTGTCTACCTGCCCATCAGACAAACGAGACCATTTTTGTGTGAAAGGTGACTTTGTTTACAATCAGTATGTAAACACACATACACACACACAACACAACACACTACTTCAGTTTCCACTCACAATGAGTGAATAGGCCAAATAGAAGATACTTGCTCAAGAAGATGCCACACAATGAGATTGAATCTGAAACCACAGGGTTGCAAGGCAAACTTCTTAACCACACAGCCATACCTGCACCTGACAGTCATGCTATTTCTGAAAAAATAAATACAAATCTTAAGATTATGACTGTGATGATCATTAAATTTGCTTGATTAGAGCTAATCTGGAGCTAAAAAACAACAATATACGTGTGGAGAATAGCCAACTCAAACATTCCCTACAGTCAAACATCTGTCATACTTTACTTCTCATCAACTGGCATAAGGCCAACTCCCTCAATACTACTCCCCACTCAGCTGAGATGAGTCTTGTCTTGCAAGCTACGTAGTGACCTCACTAATAACAGTATCACATAAAAAGTTCTCAGTACAAACTGTAAAGTGCTTGGCATTAAGAAAGATATTCAGCTGTAGAAACCATGCTAAAGCAGACACTCTAGTATGGTGCAGTCCTCTGGTTCACTAGCTCCTGTTGAATCATCCAACCCATGCCAGCATGTGTAATGGACGTTAAATGATGATGATATCAGAAATAATAGTACACATTCTCATGTCTTTTTCTGTCTTCCTTATTTGCAGTTTTGGTATGCTGGGCTCAGTTGATTCCAACACAGGATCCCCTGAACTTGGTTGGGATACAGATGAATTTCCAATGGATGTTAAAAACACAACGTTTGTTATGAAAGTAAGCACTGGACTTGTTTGAAATTTAATTTGTTTTGTTTTTGCTTCTTTACACAAGGTCTATGATGTATCAGTGAAATTGGTCCATAATTTTAGTTTTAGGCATGGACATGGCTGTATGATTAAAGTTTGCTTCCCATCTGCATGGTTTTGGGTTCAATCCCATTGTGTGGAACTTTAGGCAAATGTCTTGTTACTATAGCTCCAGGTTAACCAAAGCCTTGTTAGTTGAATTGGAATACTGAAAGAAGCCTTTCATGTGTGTGTGTGTGTGTGTGTGTATATACCTGTGTATGTCAACATGGAAAATGTACATTAAATGATGATAATATACATCATCATCGTTTAACGTCTGCTTTCCATGCTGGCATGGGCTGGACGGTTTGACTGAGGACTGGCAAGCCAGGAGGCTGCACCAGGCTCCAATCTGATCTGGCAAGGTTTCTACAGCTGGATGCCCTTTCTAACGCCAACCACTCTAGAAGTGTAGTGGATGCTTTTTATATGTCACCGGGATGAGGGTAGGGCAGTCAAGTGTCACTGGCATCAACCACGCTCGAATGGTGCTCTTTATGTACCACTGGCATGGGTGCCAGTTAGGTGGCACTGGCATCAACCACGACTACAATTTCTTCTCAAGCACAGCATTTTACCTGACAATTGAAGGGTACTTTTAAATGAGCCACAGCTATGATCTCACTTGGCTTGCTGGGTCTTCTTAAGTACAGCATATCTCCAAAGGTTTCGGTCGCTTGTCATTGCCTCTGTGAAGCCCAACGTTCGAAGTTTTTGCTTTACCACTACATTCCATGTCTTCCTGGGTTTACCTCTTCCACACGTTCCCTCCACTTTTAGGGTGTGACACTTCTTCACACCTGTCCTCATCTATACGTAATACATGACCATACCACTACAGCTGATGCTTCTTATGTCCAACTTTTCTCTCAGGGCGCTTACACTCTGTCATGCATGAACACTGACATTACACATCCAGTAGAGCATACTAGCTCCATGTCTTTCAAACCTATGCATGCCCTCAGCAGTCACAGCTGTGTAGCATGGCTAATCATTTATAGTTTTAATGTCTACTTTTTCATGGGTCAGACAGAATTTGTTGAGGTAGATTTTTTTTCTACTGCTGGATGATGCTTCTGCTCAGCCTGGGGCTATAGTAGAAGAGACTTGTTCAAGGTGTCACATAATCAAACTGAATCCAAAACCACAAGATTCGGAAGCAAACTTCTCAATCATACTGCCATACCTCTGCTGATATATGAATGGAATGTAAACGGAATTATAAGAGAAAACTCAGATTATAATATCATAGAATATTTTCAATAATTTTGTTCATTATAATTTTTCTAATGATTTCTCATTATATTTCAGACAGTCTTGCAGCAAGGTGGACTCCAGCCTGGAGGTCTGAACTTTGATTGTAAAGTACGCCGAGAGTCAACACATTTGAACGATATGTTCATTTCTCACATTGGTGTGTATGCTTGTCTTTGATCTGGACATTTTTCAAGTTCTTTGTTACAATCTGACTATACAATATAAATATTGTCTTATTAACAAAGGGAGAGAGAGAGAGAGATTTTCAGTTGTCTCTTATCATTCAATCCTGTCTTTTGTTATTTTATCATTTAATAAATTTTATCTAGTACCTTAACCCATTGGTCTTCAAACTGACAAATAGCTGCCCCTTAAACTCCCAAAATATTAGCAATCCTTATGTGTGTTTATGTGGCAGTCCTACAAAGGACGATGTTACTTTATAGGACTGCCACAATCTTAGGGCATATACACTTTACTATTCGGTACTGTTACTGTATATCTCTCACTCAGAGATTTAAAACAAATAAAACCTTGTTTTTGACTTATTCAGGAGCCATGGATACATTTGCTCAAGGTTTATTAGTGGCTGCCAAAATTCTGACTGATGGTGTTATTCCTGCTGCAGTTAAGGTAAGGATTAATTCTATGCTATCACTTGCTTACCATTTTAGTGTTTTTTGCTATATTATTCTTGAATCACAAGTATTCAAATATGTGTGTGTGTGGTTAAAAAAAGCAGGAGATGAATTTTAAAGCTGATTTTAGATAATTTAAAAGCTGTATTATTATAGTTATTACTATTATTATATCTAACATACACAATTTGTTGCTGGAGGTGTCATTAATAAAGCAGCTGTTCATTTCCCATGAACTTAGACTCTTTGCACTTCCAAGGAGTGTTGTTTCCTGGATTTGCACCACTTTACTCCTCCTCCTCCTTCTCCTCCTTGCACCAGGACTAGAGAAGTTGTTTTGCTCTTGGTAAGACTAAAAAAGTCCTCTCTACTCTATAAAGACTTCATTCATTCAAGGCAAACAAAGCCAAAATGTAAATTGAAGGCTAAGTATGAGTATAATAGAGAAACAGTGATAAGAGCAATAGGTTGGTAAAGGAAATAGTAATAGAGGTAATAGAAGTGATAGGCAGCTACACTTTGCTTGTTGATAATGAGACTGACTAGAAATACAGTGAGTGCAGTGTAATATGGGAAAAAGGAAATGAGGAGAGTAATGGGAGGGAGAACAGTGTATGTCAACACAGTAATAGAAGAAAGTGTAATGTGTGAGAGAGAGTGTGTGTGTAAAGGGTTGAAAGAAAGCCATAAAAATGGATAATGGTAAGAGCAAGTTAGTGATGGTATGAGAGAGTGTGGTGAATGTTAATAAAGAGTGATACAGAAGAAAGAAAGTGATGATTAGCAGTAAAGAAAGGTGATGGCATGAGGATTATATATGTGGGAGAATTTACGAAAAAAACAACAACAGACAAGGACAGGTGGTGTAAACAACAAATGGATGTATTAGTTTAACGCTTGGGAATAGAGAAAGTCTTTAACGTTTCGAGATACGCTCTTCAACAGAAAGAAATAAGGAGAAAAACAAGGAGAAAAAAATATGGTAGCATGATGACTACTCCAGACTGATGACGAGCAAAGACTCAGAAACATGTCTCTGGATGCAGGCTTAGCTGAGTGGAGGTGCTTGTCTCCCCCTTGTAAACATAAGGACATAGGAAATGTGTCAAGGCCGACAAGAAGCAGTGCAGCTTCCTAGGTCTAACCAACAGTAGTATTATTCCCTTCAGGGGACTGTCACATTAAGCTGACAGCATACAACTACTTCATCGTATCACTACTGCATAAATCTCTCTGAGAGATTTAGAAATGTATTATTTCTAAATCTGTTGAAGGTCTTCTTCAGATTAATGAAAATTAGGTATAATGGTTTACTTTTGGCTATGTGCTGATGCAGTTGTCTCACTAAGAAGCAAGCATCAGTAGCACTTCTTCCTGGTATAAAGCTGAACTGCATTACATCTAGGCTAATTTTGTTCCTTATCAATTGTGTTATAACTCTTTACATAACTTCCATAATCTGGTCCATCGATTTAATGCTTTTGTCATTGCCACTTTCAAGGGCATCTCTTTTGCTCTTGTTACATTTTAGAATGTTACTATTACTCCAGTCATTGGCTGTGATATCTCCCTATACTGCCTAAATGTTAATGTGAGTTACTAACTTGCAACCTACCTCACCAAATATTTCCAGTATCTCGGCAACTATTCCAGATACCTTCCATTGCAACTTTGGTGACCCAGTATGATCGCCAGCATTGCAATGCGGTCAGGAATCCTCACACATCTGATCTTCATATCACAGAACATGCGCAAATCTTTTACTCTCAGCTTTTCTTCTTTGTTAAAACATCTGACTTTTGTAGCTTAGTCTTTCCCTAGATGAATGATATATCACATTATTATGTTTTTTTCTACAGGAACGCTACAGTTCTTTCAATTCTGGGATTGGTAAAAAAATCACTGATGGTAACACAAGTTTTGAGGAATTGGAAGTAAGTATACAACAGGCTTCAAGTTATCTCAAATAATTTTTCATGACTGTGAATAAATTTTTAAGACATCATCACCATTATTATTATATTTCATATTAAATTTCAGAAATTCTTTGATTAATATCTTTATTCAGCATTTACTGGTATAGTATCAGCTCCACATACTGTATTTATTTCTATGATATACACTCATGCACACCACTAAATTATGAACAATGAAAACCTATAAAAATATTTCAAGTATAATGAGCTGTTTTTATTTTTTAGTTTTATGATGTGCAGGAAGGGAAGGGTTTAGTCCTACTTATGATTTCAGACAGAAATACATCGAAAAAATTCATATTTTCGATTCAAGAAGCATATACGGATATGACCTTTGAACCTTACCGGTGTAGATTGTAAAAATGTATCTGGTTTAACATTCTGTTTTATGTCCTTTATATTTTTCCGTACTTCTATAGGGGGTTCCTATAAGGTTGTTATCCACCCCTGATTGGAACTCTCCCGTATGACATGTACGCATGCTCAGTGACTTGCTTTAATTTCCGCAGACTAACGACTCACATACTGTACTGACCGGTTAATATGTCTCCGAAGAAATCACGCAAATACTGCTGTATATGCAGCCACTATAGAGGGAAGAATGTAGACGGCAAAGTTATTTCACTACATAGATATCCTGCAAACGTAGCTATTCGTCATATTTGACTTCAGAGATCGAGACTTGCGACGAAAGACTTTATTTACACTGCAAATAGCCAAATGTGTTCCCA
>NC_068987.1:15783099-15791853 GCF_001194135.2 Octopus bimaculoides | reverse complement strand
CCACTTTTGCTGGTCATTCCTCTTATTTTTGTGTATATATGTGTGTGTGTGTGTTTGATTAAATAATAAATTTACAGCATTGAATCTAATATTCCTCTAATTATTAGACTTTATAGTGTGACTGTCCTACCTCTTCTACACCTCATCATGCTCATGGCCAAATCAGTGAATGGTTGCTGAAAGCAGATTGGGATCAGGCAATACATCACCGAGAGGAGATATAGGCTTCTGCTTATTCCTGTCTGAAGTATCGTCCGATACTGAAGTATCGTCCGATACTGAAGTATCGTCCGATGAATTTACTTTGTTGACATTCTTCATCGACAGAATTTTTATACCTTTCAGTCAAGTCCGCCTTTCTTCCAGTAACATACTGTCCATATAATCTTAAATATTTCATTAACTCAGGCACAGTAAGTACTTCAATAGCTGAATCATCGAGCTGCTTTATATCCATGATAAGACGTAAAACAATAACAATAGCGTGGATAGTCTGTGGAAGTTTGTCTACATGGAGCGTCGCCTAGCCAAGGGAGATAACCTACTTATAGGAAAGCCCTATATACGGAAGGATATAAAGGACATAAAATGGACTGTAAACACCTCTAATCGAATACGGAAATTATTTGATAATGAAAATCATTAATATTTTCTTTATCAAATACATTCACTCTGTCAATACTGACATTTTATTATTGTAATTGCTGTTTATTAGTAACAAAAGCAATTTCTTTTTCAGATTATTTTCCTATTCCATAGAAAAATGTAGTATTATAGCTGTCAACTCTTTGTTACACATGAGTTGGACAATTCATTTTGACTTAGTTTTGTCATACTCTACTGAACACTGAAATTGTAAACAAGGGTAATACTCACTCATGGATACACGCATGCCCTCCACACATACACGTGTGTGTGTGTGTGTATGTGTGTATATATATATATATATATATATATATATATATATATATATATATTGTGTGTGTGTGTGTGTGTATGTATCTAATGTATCTATGTATGCATGTATCTAATGTATGTATGTAGCTATATGTTTCTGTATGTATGTATGCATGTATGTGTATATGTATGTATGTATATCATAAAGTATTGATGACAAACTAGTTGTCTGCAAGTGACTGACGGAAAGGTGGGGATGGTGGGTAACGAAGTTAACTCTGAAATCTCATTGGGAGAATGCATACTCAAAGCAATGTAATATTTCCAGCAGTTTACAAGCAAAACTAAACCCATGGATATAATGACAGGCAAAATACGATTATAATCTAAATACAGAAGTAAAGAAAAAGACAAAAAAAATTCTGTTTTACACTTTATAATCTGACCATGAGAACTGTAATTCAAAGTCAACCTGACCTTTTGTGTTGTCTATTTCTGTTTTTCCTTTTCTTTTTCTTATTTTGTCTGTCACTATATTTATGGGTTTAGCTTTGTCTGTAAACTGCTGAAAATAACAAATTGCTTTGGGTATACATTCTCACAATGAGTGAAATGTCGGTAGGATCTTACAAAGGATTTCATCATCATCATCGTTTAACGTCCGCTTTCCATACTAGCATGGGTTGGACGATTTGACTGAGGACTGGTGAACCAGATGGCTACACCAGGCTCAAATCTGATTTGGCAGAGTTTCTACGGCTGGATGCCCTTCTTAATATCAACCACTCCGAGAGTGTAGTGGGTGCTTTTTACGTGCCACCGGCATGAAGGCCAGTCAGGCGGTACTGGCAACGGCCACGCTCAAAATGGTGTATTTTATGTGCCACCTGCACAAGAGCCAGTCCAGCGGCACTGGCAACGATCTCGCTCGAATGTCTTTACACGTGCCACCGGTACAAGTGCCAGGAAGGCGACGCTGAGCACAGGTGCCATCACAATTTATTTTTTAAAAATTACCTGACAATTTGAATATCTTAAAACAGACGGTTTTATGACTTAGAACTAATGACATTTTGTTGGTGCTTGAGAAGAAAACCCATCAAGCCGAGCAAGATCGCAGTCATGGCAGATACCGGTGTCACAGAAATGGCTGAGGTGCTGGTGGCACGTAAAAGAACCCATTACACTCTCAAAGGGGTTGGCATTAGGAAGGGCATCCGGCCATAAATACCATGTCAAATCTGACTGGAGTCTTGTGCAGCCTTCCAGCTTACCAGCTCTGGTCAAACTGTCCAACCCATGCCAGCATGGACAACAGATGTTACATAATAATGACGAACTAAGGGTTGTTTGGAGGAGGTTAGCACCAAGAAGGTTTAATATATATATTTTGTTTTCTACTTCAGGAATACATCATGTCACATGGTGAGCCAACAGTCAGCTCTGGACAGCAGGAACATTACCAAAGCATGGTGAACCATTATTTGAAGATTCAACAGTAATATGTTTCCATACAAAGCGGAGCAGTTTTTTTCTCCCTGGAATGCACTTCAAAAACAAGAAAAAATGTTAAAAAACAAAACAAAATAGTTTTTGTTTATCTGTAAGCAAATCTAAACTTTGTATGTTGCAGATACACAGGAAAAGTTAGCAATAACAATATGAAAATATACTGATAAATATTTTTTTTTTTTTTTTCAAAATTTTCCTTGGAATGTCTTTTGTGTTTATTATAATTTACTGAGTAATTAGGGCCGCTAATTGGGTAAAAATTGTGTCGTTTGCATTTTCTTGTTTTTTTATCCTCTCATTTTCTGTATTCAATTTTTAATATTTTGACACCATTTTAAGGGCAGTGGACTGGCAGAATCATTAAAGCATTGGGAAGAATGTCTTGCAGTGTTTGTTCTGCCTCTTTACAGTCCAAGTTCAAAACCTCATCATGATCAGCTTTGACTTTCATCTCTGGGGGCAATAAACAAAAGAGACAGGCTAGTACTGGAGTCTATGCAATTGGCTAACTTCTTCAGCTGAAAATTGCTGACCTTCTGCCTAAATTAAAAACAATTAAATTTTGTGGTTTTGATGAGTATATTCTGAAGCAGTCTTCACGTATTTTTATTAAATATTTTTGTAAACATATGCATGCCATTCATTGACATTACTATTCCAAATGTTTAAATATTTTTCAAATATATGAAGTTTTAATTATATAATAATAATAATAAGAAGAAGAAGAATAGGTACTTGGGTGTTAAGTATTGTAGAAGGAGACCCTGTGAGACCTTTGACAACAGGTTGCTGTCTGCTCTTAGAGAATTAGCTGGAGCAAGTAAAATCAAGAGCTCTGAGAAGAAATATATTAGTAATAATAATAATAATAATAACAACAACAGCAACAGATACTGAACTGGAGTTGATATTCTGGGTAGTTTATCCCCCCCCTCCCCACTCCCCAAATGTAATAATGCACACACAGTTGTGGGGAAACTTATACGGAATTTCCAGTGCCTTTTATTAATAACCATTCTGTTACCATATTTCTGGTGAAATACACTGCATTTGTTTCAATTAAATTTAGAAAAATAATGAATTTTGTAAAAACACTTAGTCACTATTAAACTGGTATTTGAACATTTAAATCAACCTATAAAAAAGTTTTGTATCAGATTAACAGGGTTGTTCCAAGCAGGTTGGCATCAAAAGGGTTGAAACAGTATTTTAAAAATATATCCCTACTTTGTATTTTGATATTACAATTAAAAAAGATATAAAAATAATAATTTGTTTATGGTGCTTTGTCTTTTAGATAAATATATATTTTTTATTTGGAATAAATATTTTTAATTACAATTTATTTTATTTGTTTTATCTCATTTTTGTATCAGAATTGCTCATCCACATTTAATATACATTTACATTGGCTTTTAATATACTGACATGGGTGGCAGTGAGCTGGTAGAATTGTTACTGTGTCAGACAAAATGCTACTAAGTATTTTGTCTTTATGTTCTGATTTCAAATTCTGTCATGGTTGACTTTACCTTTTATCCACTTGGGAGTCAATAAAATAAATACCAGCTGAGCCCTGAGGTCAATTGTAATCAACTAGCATCCTCCCCTAAAGTTTCAAGCCTTGTACCTTGAGTAGAAAGGAATGTACTGACATGGCTAGACTCTCTTTCCCACTCCACCTGATCGCTCTCACACTTCTAGAATGTGGATAACCATGTTGCACTTTACAGTAAAAAACCTGTTCTAATCTGGCCCCCTGTCTCATACTTTAACCCCTTATCTCACAGCATAAAGCTGCCTCCTTTGGGTTTGTCGTCTTGTAAGCTGCATGGTGACTTCCCTAAAACTAGTGACATTAAAAAAAGTACCCCAGCACATGCTGTAAAGTGGTTGGCATTAGGAAGGTCATTCATCTCTAGAAATCATACCAAAGCACAATGCAGTCCTTGAACCCATCGGATCATATCAAACCATTCAACTCACGCCAGCATGGAATGTGGATATTAAATAAAAATAATGATGATAGATGGGTTTTTAGAACTTGGGATATTTCCATGCTACTGGAGCAATGGTTTTTATAGTTGGATTCTCTGTCAGCTTCTAACTGTATGATCCTGAAGTTTATTGGTTTGGTCCCAAGTCAACACTGACATGAGAAAAAAAAAAAAAACAATGAAAGCCATTCCAGTCATGACCAGCCTGCCTTTTTAAGGGTATGTAGGACAATATTATCTGTGTTCTTTCTCTAAGACCATTGTGTATGATTCAAGGGAGGTTTTGCTGCTATTTCTAGCAGGTCTAACAACTCCACCTAGAGACTTCATCAGTTTGTTTGACCAAGTAGTAGTAAAGGGTGTTCAGAAAGTCACTGTGCATGTATATTTTTTATTAATGTACGTGTTGTAATATAGAATACAAGGAAAGTATATGAATGAAAATTATAAATGATTTTGTAAGCAATGTCTATGTATCTACCACCTTCTCGAAATATGTGTTCAATAAGAAATACACTTTCTTCAATTGTTAAGACCATATTTGAGTCAAAATCTGGAGGTCGTTGCCAGTGCCACTGGACTGGCTCCTGTGCAGGTGGCACGTAAAATACACCATTTTGAGCGTGGCCGTTGCCAGTACTGCATGACTGGCCTTCGTGCTGGTGGCACGTAAAAGTACCCACTACACTCTCGGAGTGGTTGGTGTTAGGAAGGGCATCCAGCTGTAGAAACTCTGCCAAATCAGATTGGAGCCTGGTGTATCCATCTGGTTCACCAGTCCTCAGCCAAACTGTCCAATCCATGCTAGCATGGAAAGCGGACGTTAAACGATGATGATGATGATATATATAGACGTGTGTATACCTACATACATGTGTGTGTTTTTTTTTGTTTTTACCCAACAGCACCTTGACAACCTGATTTGGTGTGTTTATGTCCCCCATAACTTAGAGGCTTGGTAAAAGAAACTGCTAGATTAAATACCAGGCTTAAAAAGCAGGTTCTGGAGTTGATTTGTTCAACTAAACCCTTCAAGGTGGTGCTCCAAGATGACTGTAGTCCAATGTCTGAAACAAGTAAAAGATAAAATACAATAGAAGTCTGCGATGAAAATAATCTTAGAAAGTTAGAAAAATTCAAAATTTTACAGAGGAAGTGAGTAAAAAAATGTGATAGTATATATATATGTATGTATGTATAACATACACATACGAACACACACACACAAACATATACACACATGTCATCAGACTAGAAGAATGTGTGACATTCATTAATGTCTGTGATTCCATAGAGTTACCTATTACAATAAAGTTCAAAGTAATTTCAAATAAAAAAAGTAAATTTCATTAATAAAAGCAGGTTAAAATCTTAGTGATGCAACATTTTATAGACTTATTTACAGTTCTCTGTGTACTCTTAAAATACCCAAAATATATATCTTTGACATGACAGACACTCAACATTAATACAATTCTTTTCATCTGAACAGAACTCAACAAACTTTTCATTAATAAATGTCTGGTTCACCTCACCAAACTAGTTTGATTACAATGAAAGGTTTACTTGTGACTTGCCTAGGTGGGCTTATCTCTATAAAGTAATAAGCTGGTTATAAGGGAAAAAAGAATGAAAAGAAACATGCTTATGTCTGTCTTTGAAGGTCATTTCTATTCAAATACCTGTAGCAGCGGTTGCTTCAATAGTTAAAAGCTTTGTGTTAGAAACCTTATCTTTGAAGTGTAATATATATATATATATATATATATTTATATACTTTTCATATAACGAAAAGTATCAAGTCACGCTGAAACCCATGACATAAATAAAACCAGATAGCACAAAGGTATGGTTATATAAGATGTAAATAATCGGTCAATATGTGATGTCTTCGTAAGTTATTTGCATAAGACCAGGTCAAAATTTGGGTTGTTATACTAAAAAGTAATTCACAGTTGTTTATAAGTAATAATACTTTTTAAAATTATATTTAAGTCTTTTTGTCATGTATGAGAAATATTTCATATCGTCTCGACCAAAAACAATTTAAACTGCTTGACATTTCATCAAAATTACTAAAATAATTCACAGCTATTTATAATTAATACTGCATTAAAATAATAATAATATTAAAATCCTTTGTCATGAGTAAGAAATATTTTATAAGGTCTCCACTGAAAAGCAATGTAAACTGTTTGACATTTTCATTAAAATTATTAAGTAGAAGATAATAGCAGTAAAAAAAATTGTTAACAAAAATATAGCTGCTTGGGCACCAGAACACTTGACTGGTTCACATGACAGACAGAAAGACAAGCAATTGTGATGGTACATTATAGTTAACCTTTTGACACTACCGGCACTGTATTTTTATTAACACAAACTTAATGAGCAATGGTAGTTTGTGTAGCAATGTGCAAAGGAATATATGGAATGTGGTAATTAATTTACATCTTAGTTTTATTGCCATGATGAAATGAAAAAGATTAAAATATAACAGTTTGTTGTTTCCAGTTTATTATTTTGATGGCATTCATAAATTTGTAAGCTTAATAATGTTTAAATTATTAGGACTCATGATCATAAGATTGTGGTTTCAATTCCTGGACTGGATGATGTATTGTGTTCTTGAGCAAAATACTTCATTTCATATTGCTCCAGTCCACTCAGTTGGCAAAAATGAGTAATTCTGCAACGGGCCAGCATCCCATCCAGGTGGGAAATTTATATGCCATGGAAACCAGGAAACCATCCCTTATGAGTCAGCATAACTCAAGAAGGTAATTTTACCTTACCTTACATAACATTCAGGTTGTCCTGTCAAATGTAACACTTATTTATTCATGTTTTGGATTAATTATGCATATGATGATAACTCATAGACTTGGGTTTATGATAATGTGAGTGTTTATTTTTAGAATAAAATTCTAGGGTGGGTGTGAGAGGCTGCACCTGGTCAGTTTAAATACTAAAAGGTTAAACAAAAATGAGTTAAAAGAACTAATGCAGGGTGGCATGTATTTAAGTAACAAATATTAATAAAGATATATTAAATACCCTACAAGACAAATTCTTGATTTATTGAAATTGTCTTCATTTCAAGATGTAAAACAAATGCTTGATAGCAATTAGTACCAATTCCAAATAAGAAGGAAAGATAATCACAAGATTCACAAATTCTCCCAATAACATCATGATGGAGAGATGTTTATGTGACCCTGGATGTAGAGTTATTACAGGGTCCCAGATATGTGACAGAAAAGGAATAAAGGTATCATACCTTTTAAATGTCTCAGTCATTAGACTGCAGCCAGCTATGACTCCAGCCTTTAAGCACTTCAGTTGAACAAATTGACTCCAGCCTTTAAGGGTTTTAGTTGAACCAACTGGCTCCAGCCTTTAAGGGTTTTAGTCGAACAAATTGTCTCAAGCCTTTAAGGGTGATGATGATGATGATGATGATGATTTTTTTTTTAAAGTTATTTTTTCCTGATTTAGATCAAGAGGGAAAATGCTGTGCCCATGGCTTTTAGTGGCTCTCCAAGAACAGTAAAAATGATGTGGTTAATGTTCCTCTTAAACATTTATGAGTTGAATAGTAGATCAAGTTGACTACAACACATGACTGCTATTTAATTCATTGCTTTAGGAAGTATTGAATGGTTAATCAACTTCAGTGGGAATGAATCTCAAAGCTTACTAGAGTGTGACTAAATTTCTGCTTAATGACAATGCTAGTTTTCTATAACATGTTTCTATAATTTGCTGCAGTCAACATAGATAATGTTTCATTTGTCAATGGCTTACTTTCAAGCATTGTTAATGAAGAAAAAGATGTTCTACTTGATAGACCAACTGATTAACAACAGCAGGCAAATTGCCTTTAAATTACATGCTACTGTTTTGAAAAAAGAGGTGGGACACATTTGAAAATGTAGACTGAGATAAGCAATGCCTTGAAGAAAGATGGGATAGCCATGACTGGAATTCATTTGATCGTAAGACTGTTCAATGATGTTTGATCTGGGGTTCAGCAACATCTAGAAACCCCTGCACAACAATATTACTGACAATGACACTTAACTTTCAATTGCACAATTCTCTTTTTTTGTATATGTTTAACCTTTTACCATTCAGATTACTCTGCCAACTATGATGCCTACTCTTTACTCTTTTACTTGTTTCAGTCATTTGACTGCGGCCATGCTGAAGCACCGCCTTTTTAGTTGAGTAAATCGACCCCAGGACTTATTCTTTGGAAGCCTAGTACTTATTCTATCGATCTCTTTTGCCGAACCGCTAAGTTACGGGGACGTAAACACACCAGCATCGGTTGTCAAGCGATGTT
>NC_068987.1:15781225-15783031 GCF_001194135.2 Octopus bimaculoides | reverse complement strand
GGGGGGGGGGGACAAACACAGACACACAAACACATACACACATACATATATATATACATATATGCGACGGGCTTCTTTCAGTTTCCGTGTACCAAATCCACTCACAAGGCTTTGGTCGGCCCGAGACTATAGTAGAAGACACTTGCCCAAGGTGCCATGCAGTGGGAATGAACCCGGAACCATGTGGTTAGTAAGCAAGCTACTTACCACACAGCCACTGCATTGTTTTAAATTAATCAAAAGATGGCGAGCTGACATAATTGTTAGCATGGCAGGCAAAATACCTGGTGGTATTTCATCCATCTTTACATTCTGAGTTCTAATTCCACCAAGGTCATCTTTGCCTTTCATCCTTTTGAGGTCAATAAAATAAGTACTGTGGAGGCGCAATGGCCCAGTGGTTAGGGCAGCAGACTCGTAGTCGGAGGATCGTGGTTTTGATTCCCAGATCAGGCATTGTGTGTGTTTATTGAGCGAAAACACCTAAAGCTCCCCAAGGCTCTGGCAGGGGGTAGTGGCGACCCCTGTTGTACTCTTTCGCCCCAACTTTCTCTCACTCTTTCTTCCTGTTTCTTGAGTAAAGCTGTGATGGACTGGCGTTTCGTCCAGCTGGCGGGGAACATATATGCCATAAAAACCAGGAAACCGGGCCCATGAGCCTGGCTAAGCTTTAAAAGGGCACATAAATAAAAATAAAAATAAGTACCAGTTGAACATTGGGTCAATGTAATCGATTTAACCCCCTGCCCCCAAACTGCTGGTCTTGAGCCAAAATTTGAAATCATTATTTATAATTAATCAAAAAGTGGCAGAATCGTTAGCTTGCTGGACAAAATGCTTAGTGGCATTTCGTTTGCCTTTACATTCTGAGTTCAAATTCTGCCAAGGTCAACTTTGCCTTTTATCTTTTCAGGGTTGATGAAATAAGTACCAGTTGCATATTGAGGTTGATATATTCGACTAGCCCTTCCCCCAAAATATCAGGCCTTGTGCCTTTAGTAGAAAGGATTATTCTAAATTAACCACACCTTATCTCATAGCTTTGTGATTTCAATGATGTAATTATTTATTTTAGAATGACATTGTAGGGTATGTGTGAAAAGCCAAATCTGGCCAGTTTGACCATAAAGCTGGATATGGCTGGATTAAATGTAAAAGGGCTAAGTGTCTTGTCTGCTGAAGATAAGGCAAGATGACTGCTGTGCTGATGATGTATACTGAAGTAGAAACATATGTCCACAGCTGTCCACTTGTCTTCTGTCAGACTGTTTCTTCATTAATGATACATCAATTTTTGGAGAATTATTGATTCATGAGATGATCTCTCTTCTGCTAGAGTTGTATCAATTGCCACCAAGCATTTGGTTTACCATCTCTTGAATTGGAAACAATTTCAATAAATAAAGAATTTATATATGATATTATTTAATTTACCCTCCATTCATCCTTATTGGTCAAATACAGAGAATTAAATATTATTTAAATTTTTTGTCTGAAGAATTTCTAATTGGAGATATCTTACATGTTTCTCCTGCATGTACAACTTTATAACTCCTATTAGCAAAAGAAACATGTGTAATGGTGAATGAATAATAGCAAAAATATTTCTAATCCCGTTTTGATAAATAGTTACTTTGTAAAAAGTATTTCCCTGAATTTCAACAGTTATGCATGCCTCACACAAATATATTTGGAATACTGGAATAAGCAGATGTGCTTTAAGAGGATACAGCTTGGAATTAAACCCTATCTACATAATATATAGAAATATATATATATATATATATATATATATATATATATATA
>NC_068987.1:15779237-15780666 GCF_001194135.2 Octopus bimaculoides | reverse complement strand
TATATATATATATATATATATATATATATATATATATATATGTATGTATGTATGTATGTATGTCTGTGTGTGTGAGACCCTTGTCCAGTTTCTGTTTACCAAAATTCCCTTAGATGACATTGGTTAACAGACAGTTGTCCAAATTGGTATATAGCGGGATCGAACCCGGATGAAACTCTATGACTGCACAGTGAGATTTGGTCGTTATTTCTAGTTAGTCAGAGGATTACGTAGTCTTCTTTGTTAAACCAAAAATCTTATTTTGTGCATGTATAAATATACGGAACATTTATCTCTCAGCAGTGTTGATTATCATTGTAAATTCCTTTTCTCTCGCCAGGAAGGAAGGAACAAAAAATCAAAACAAAAAAAAGCGAAAACAAAAAAGTAAAAACATTTCACCTGCCGACGGAAAATCTGACAGGAGCTTCAACTGTTCAGTCTACACCGCCGTGCTGTCATGGCCCCAATTGCAAGTAAGTTGACGCCGCGCTCGTCGGCTGTCATTACAGCTTCAGGATTTGCACTTGCCTTTTTGTATCGTATTCTATCGCAACGTCTTCACAATAAGTAAGTCCATTCGATGTATTTTGTCGAAATTTTTTTTTCTTTCTGAACTTAACTTACAGAGGTACTATTCACGAAACTCTCGGCCCTTGAGTCACTTTTATAACTTTTTCAGCCGATGACTATGTGCATGCATGCATGTATGTATATACATATATATATATATATATATAGAGAGAGAGAGAGATGTATATGCTTTTACTTAGTATTTTTCGTTTGCCGTTTCCTCTATTATTTCTGCGTACGAATGTTGTCATTTGTGCGTATATTTTAAACCAGCTGTCAGTATATAACCAACTAACAAGCCATGACATAATTCAAATATCACCCTGCACTACATTATTCATTTACCCTGTGAATATCCCCAACAGTAAAACAAAATAATAAATGAAATGCATCCTCGATTCCTTGGAAGTTAAAGTGTACTTTTGAAACAGAATTGCGTTAGTTTATATTTTTATTCAGTGAAAAATTTATTTATATTTTAAATGTGACATATGAGAAAATAATTTATACAAATAAATTTATTAATGGGAGCGCATTCAATCATTACCGGCATGCAAGGACTTAAAATCTTTCATAACCTCCCCCTCATCGCTCTCATACTCACACACACATTTAGACATACACACACACACATATATATATATATATATACATATACATTCACACACACACACACACACACACATATATATATATATATATATACATGCATATACACATTTAAACACACATTCACACACACACACACATATATATATATACATACATATACACATTTAAACACACACACATATATATATATATAACTCTTCGAAACGCCGGTGTTAAAACGGGGGTAGCTGATGAAGGAAAATGT
>NC_068987.1:15777854-15778622 GCF_001194135.2 Octopus bimaculoides | reverse complement strand
CGTCCCACCCCCTTCCTCTCCTTCTTTCCTTCTTCCCCCATCTCTTCCTACCTCTCCTTCTTCCCCCCATCTCTTCCTACCTCTCCTTCTTCCCCCCATCTCTTCCTTCCTCTCCTTTCTCTCTTCCTTCTTTTTCTTTCTGTCTCGCTATGCCCTCTCTTTCTCTACAAGAAACAGAGGGAGGTGGAGTGGTACACGCAAGCCTTCTTGCTCTTTCTCTCTTTTTCCTCACCCCTCTTCACTATACTTTTTCCCTTTTCATCTCTTTCTAACTCATTTCTTTCTTTGTCTTCCCTTTTATCTTCTCACCATCCCTCTCTCTCTATTTACACATAAATGTATGTGCGCGTTCATATACGTGTGTATCTATCTATCTATGTGTATATATATATATATATATATATATACACACACACACACACAAATGTATGCGCACACACACATATTATATATATATATGCGCATGTATTTGTGCATCTGTGCATATAAATATACGTGCGTATACATGCGCGCGCGCGTATGTATATATGAAATTTCTCCATGCTCTTCGCATTTAATCATCAATAGTAAAATGTTCCGTTATTCTTAAATTAGCTCTTAATAACCTCAATTTAACATTTGTGTGTGCGCGCGCGTGCATATGTATATATATATATATATTTATATATGTGTATTTATGATTTCAAGTTTAATCCCTTCATCAAGCTTTTGTAAACTAAATAAATAAAAAAAAAATAGAAGTTAATATCAGGATTGAATTTGTTTCTA
>NC_068987.1:15775370-15777135 GCF_001194135.2 Octopus bimaculoides | reverse complement strand
ATCTATCAATAGTCTGAATTGATATATAGATAGATTATCTACATATACACACCAGGAGTTAAGGAATGGAGTAGATACACACACGTACACACATGTACATGCATCGTCATAAACATGCACATATAAATAGCCAAGTGTGTAATATTTCCTTCCTAATAGCTGCATTTAAAATTCTGGACTTTAAAAACATGTGAAATCTACCTTTGGGTCTCTCTCTCTCGTCTGTAAATATGTAATAGATATGTTTTTATTAAAGCCTGGGAGTGTCTTTATAAACACATTGTTAAATGTTATATATGTTCTGCTGATTTTTTTAGTTTTGCGTCATTAGAAATACAACACTTGCATATCTTTCGAAAATATCTCCATTTTTTTTTTTTAAGTTATACATACACACACACACTAAACATTAAGTACAACCGGACAAATACAGATGCATATCCTGATTGCGTAGTGTGGTTGTAGTCGTTGGCGTAGCACACACATGGGGCAACATTATTTTAATGTGGCCTTGTTTCCTAAGAGGGTGAAATGTGAGTTAAGTAGATTCGGCTACTGTTTCGAGCAGGTCAAGCAATAGCGTAGACGAGCACTGGCGTCTTGTATGTGTGTGTGTGTGTTTAATCTCGTTTGAGCAACACAGCCAGCTTGTACATATGCATTATTCTGACATGCCTTTAGCAAAAAGGAAGGGCTCTCGTTTTACCTAATATATTATTTACTGAGATTATGTATCTACCTCATTGGTTGTCTGCTTTTGGGTTGCGTGACGATTTAATAATACATCTAATGTTATCCTCATATTAAATGTATGTCGCTGTTGGGACACACCCACGTTTTACTGATGGTTTGCAATTTAGACTGAATATTTGCTTTTGTTTAAGAACCGAGATGGTTCGTTATATCCAAACGACGGCTGAGGAAGAGATCATTTCACAGCATAAGTTGCTTTCACAAATATATATATATATATATATATATATATATATATATATATATATATATATACATATATTTATGAATTAGTTCTGTCCCCGCCAAAACAAATGGGACGCCATCCAATGTAGCACGATTTCGGAAGAGCTGATGTGCCGACTTGACCAGCACCATCTGGCATGTTTCTGCTCAGCTTCCCAGCCTCACTGCAGTGCCATCATTTCTCGACTGGCACTCAGCTTGATAGCGACTGCCTGCGGATCGTGTTTCCTCGAGGCTTGGCCTCCAGATCTCTGAGCCTCACATAGGTCACTGTGGATCCACTGTGGATTCTGTCGGCCTCCACCAACTGTCATGCCATTACAGTGTCAGCCGCCTTTCATGTCATGCTGCTCTCAATGAGATCATAGATCATGGCCTAGATGTCGCAGGTTTCCATTCCCAGCTTGAGCCAGCGGTGCTAAAGCTAATGGTATAATAATTTTCACTTCTTGTGGTGGTAGGCCCAACATCTGGAATGTCGCATGCTGAGACACCTCTTTCAACAGCGACTTGGTGTATTCAGCTACCGGCCAAGGCTCCACTCTCAACACATATTTCAATCTGATACTTATTTTATTGGGTACTAATTTGTTGAACTGCGAAGTCACCAGCTACAACATAAGTAATGCTGGTTTTAGACGGGTTTAAACATAAATTTGCTCACATGTGCACAATCACACTGTCTGTCTCCTTTTCTCTCTCTGCTAATGCTAAAATTAATCTATAAAGTTATAAATAACTGACTTTTACAGATGAAGCGACTCCATGCTTTTAGTACATATTGGCT
>NC_068987.1:15763574-15774627 GCF_001194135.2 Octopus bimaculoides | reverse complement strand
TTGCCGAACCGCTAAGTTACGGGGACATAAACACACCAGCATCGGTTGTCAAGCGATGTTGGGGGGACAAAGACAGACACACAAACACATACACACATACATACATATATACATACATACGACAGGCTTCTTTCAGTTTCCGTCTACCAAATCCACTCACAAGGCTTTGGTCGGCCCGAGGCTATAGTAGAAGACACTTGCCCAAGATGCCACGCAGTGGGATTGAACCCGGGACCATGTGGTTGGTAAGCAAGCTACTTACCACACAGCCACACCTATATATATATATATAATATGACTTGTGCAAGCATGATGATATAATATTTCTTTGCCCACAAAGGGCTAAACATACAGGGAACAAACAAGGGCAGACAAAGGGATTAAGTCTATTACATCAACCCCAGTGCGTAACTGGTACTTATTTAATCGACCCTGAAAAGATGAAAGCCAAAGTTGACCTCGATGGAATTTGAACTCAGAACGTAACAGCAGACGAAATACAGCAAAGCATTTAGCCTGGCATGCAAATGATTGTGCCAGCTCTCCACCTTATGATGATATAATATTGATCATAGAACAAGGGACTCTGTTGAAGTTTGATAAATATTGGGTATAATTGTTTTTTTGTTGGCACTCTGTCGCTTACGACGTCGAGGGTTCCAGTTGATCTGATCAACAGAACAGTGCTCGTGAAATTAACGTGCAAGTGGCTGAGCACTCCACAGACACGTGTACCCTTAACATAGTTCTCGAGGATATTCAGTGTGACACAGTGTGACAAGGCTGACCCTTTGAATTACAGGCACAACAGAAACAGGAAGTAAGAGTGAGAGAAAGTTGTGGTGGAAAAGTACAGCAGGGTTCGCCACCATCCCCTGTCGGGGCTTCATGGAGCTTTAGGTGTTTTCGCTCAATAAACACTCAACACCCGGTCTGGGAATCGAAACTGCGATCCTATGACCGCGAGTCTGATGCCCTAACCACTGGGCCATTGCGCCTCCACTGGGTATAATAGGGTTACTGCAAGATAAGTACTTGCAGTCTCCCTAGGAATATGGCATTGGTGGTACCTTTTCTTAACTTAAAGCTGAACTGCAACTCATCAAGGCTAACCTTGTTCTTCAATAATTTTACAATAACTGTTTCCATTAGGTTATGAAAGCTGCACACACAAAAAAAAATATTGCAAAATTGATTAGTGACAGAATTAGCCTAAATGAGATGCAGTTTGGCTATTTGCCAGGAATAGATACTACAGCTGCCATATTCTGAGTGGGACAACTGCAAGAGATGTACTTTACTAGAACCTAGCATTTGTCAATGTGAAGGCCTCTGGGTGAGTCCTTTGCTTTGTGATCAAGGGGCTATTAAGGAAGCTAGGGGTAGATTGAATGGCTTGTGAGGCAAGTTAGAATGGCACTGATTTACAAAAGAGTGAATCGTATGGAAAGAGTTATAAACCTGTTGGTAAATGCCATATAAATGATTAATTCATGCAGAGATATCAAGTACTATAGAGAGTTTGATTATAGGAGGTCAGTATTTTTGATGCTGCGTTCTCATCTATTGATTGCTCTAAGGATAACTTAGATATGTAACGTACACATGCACACACATGCATGTGCGCACGCACACACAGACACACACAAACTTATATGTAATGGGCTTCTTCAAGTTTAACGAATCCACTCACAAGGCTTTGGTCAGCCCATGGTTATAGAAGATACTTGCCTTTAAAGTCACAAAATGGGATTGAACCTGGGACTACATGATTGGGAAGCAAGCTTCTCAACCACACAGCTTTCATAGATGGAAACTACAGAAGTCTCTCTTATGTATGTGTGTGTACTTTACCTTAACATTCACACCACTTAGGCAGTAATGACATTTGTTTGTCCCAATTGTTTGACATGAAAAGAATATAGTACTATACTTCAAAAATAAGGATTATATATCAAGAAGAGATGTCCAGAGAAAATTATCTTAGGATTGTGAAGAACTTGTGAAAATAGTGGTGGTGATGATATCAGCCTAAGATCAAATTTGTTCCTGTAGGTTGTTAAATATTTGGCTACTTTCCCAAATCATTTGAACAAGTATTCATTGTTGGTGTTAGTCTGTGACAGGGTATAGCCAAGAGAAAATCTTCTCAATGAAATTGTGCATGATGTTGGGAGTATCACATGCTGAAAAGCAGCTGTCTGTCAGAGCTTGCATAACTATTTCCATATGAACAAAAGAGTTACATGAAAGCTTTTAGATTCAATATTATTGATTTCTATATTGGTGCAATGCCAGAAATTGTAGGGGAAGGACACTGTTGATTGAATTTTCCCTTGTAATCAAGTGGTACTTTTTTAATTGACTCAGGAAGAAAGAAAGGCATGTGGTTAAGAAGCTTGGTTTGTGGTCACATGGTGTGTTCTACTATAGCCCTGGACTGACCAACTCCTTGTAAGTGAATTTGAAAGATAAAAACTGGGGTGGGGGGGAGCCCATCATATGTGTGTGTGTGTCTTTGTGTTTGTGCCTTCCAGCACTTAACAACCAGTCCTGATATGTGTATGGTACTGTTTATTTAGCAGTTCAGTAAAACTGACCAATAGAATAAGTATCAGGCTTTAAAAATAGGTACTGGTGTCAATTTGTTTGAATAAAACCCTTCAAGTCGGTTGTAGTCCAATGACTGAAATGAGTAAAAGATAAAATAAAAACAGATATAAAGGATAATATTCCTTACGGTGGAACCTGAGTTAGACTCGGGTGGTTTAGTAACAAATAATACTTTTATTATTTGATGAATTGTTCATCTCTAAATTTTACTGTCTTAAATGGTTGAGAGACTATAATTTTGTATAACAGATAAAATGTTCTGGCAGTATAAAGCCAGATGCAGTTGTAGGTGGTTTGGTATCAAAAGGGTTAAAAAATTTCTCATCACAACCCAGCTACATTATCATGTTAGCATATACCCAGGTTTAAAGAAATTCACTGTTTAGGAGACATCATCTTCCTTGGATATGAGCCAGTCTAATGCAGATTTTGCCAAATAGAGGATTTGAGTTTAGCACTATGGACCAGCAAAACACTTGACTGTTTGCAGTGGTTCTTAACAAAAAAGCAACAAAAAAAAAAACATGATATACCTTATTGATTTTAGAACATTTTATCTTTGTCTCAGTGTTTGCTTGCTGCAATGATGTGGGCTTCCTCTTTGTGTCTCTTCTGCAGCTAAGTGAACCCAGACTAGCAAGGGTAAAGTGTCTTGGTCATAAATATAGCATAGCACCAATAACAATATATAATTTTTAAAAAGAATATACATATAGGTGAAAGCATGGCTGTGTGGTTAAGAAGTTTGCTTCCAAACCATGTGGTCTCAAGTTCAGTCCCACTGCACAGCAACTTGGGCAAGTGTCTTCTACTATAGCCTGAGGCTGACTAAGGCCTTGTAAATGGATACGGTGGTCTGAGGCTGAAAGAGGATTGTCGTGTGTGTTTGTGTGTGTGTGCATGCATGCAGTGTGTACCCACATCCCGACATAATGTGATGTTTGTGAGTAGGCATCACTGTTATGCAAGTGACGTTCTTTGATTCCAGTCTTCTGTGAGAAACATGTTTGACCATGGAGAAACTGTTACCTTGCTTGGAAACAGGTGAGGGTTGACAACAGGAAAGGCATCCAGCTGTAGAAAACCTACCTCAACAAATTGCATCTGACTCCTACTAAGCACGGACAAGTGGAAGTTAAAATGAAATAACAAATAGTGCCAGTGGCACGTAAAAAGCACCCACTACACTGTCAGCGTGATTGGTGTTAGGAAGGGCATCCAGCTGTAGAAACATTGCCAGATCTGATTGGAGCCTGGTGCATCCTCCTGGCTTTCCAGACCTCGGTCAAACTGTCCAACCCATGCCAGCATGGAAAACGGACGTTAAATGATGATGATGATGATGAAATAGTAGGTAAATACTGTTGACTCTCAAACAGTTGATGTAAGTCTGTAAATTTTCAGACCCTTCTTAAGAAAAATGAAACACACACACACACATATACAATGGGCTTCTTTCAGTTTTTATCTACCAAATCCACTCACAAGGCTTTGATTGGCCCAAGGCTATAATAGAAGACGCTTGCCCAAGGTGCCACGCAGTGGGACTGAACCTGGAACTATGTGGTTGCGAAGCAAGCATCTTACCTCACAGCCATGTTTTTGTTAGCTTCTGTTTCAAACCAACCCACACATTGTCTACATTATTTAATGAAAGTATTCAGTTGACAACTGTTTGCATTCAACTGAGTTTATGGCTTGAAAGTATGAGCTGAATACACTTCATACAGAAATATTTTTGCAAACAAAAGAAACAGAGAGGCATGTAAATAGATGTACGTCTGTATGTATGTCAGCTCCTGTTACAGACAGTATGATGGCTGTTCTTTACCTATTTATTAGTTTTTGATACTCTACTTTACCTCAAGTGCACTGAAGTGATCTCATATGACTCACACTACAAAAATTATACATTCAGAGCATTTCTCTATCATAACATAATTAATGCTGGGAGAGTTGTAAGAGCTGAACTAGATTAGGCCTAAGTCAGCCCTGGTTGACTCGACCTGTGATCAGAGGTATTCTAACCTTTACTGCCCTGTCCTTTGTATACTTGACACTGCAATGCAATCTTGTTTTAAGGTGTTAGGGTGTGACTTTGAAGGCGCTTGACTACTATTTCTAGCATACTGAACAACTGTGGGTCCATATAAAATTTATGTGCCATAAAACTGGTTATACTTCTACAATACACAAAATTTTAACAATTTTTTTCTTATACAATTCCTAATAATAGGCGCAGGAGTGGCTGTGTGGTAAGTAGCTTGCTCACCAACCACATGGTTCCAGGTTCAGTCCCACTGCATGGCACCTTGGGCATGTGTCTTCTACTATAACCTCGGGCCGACCAAAGCCTTGTGAGTGGATTTGGTAGACGGTAACTGAAAGAAGCCCATCGTATATATGTATATGTGTTTGTGTGTCTGTTTGTCCCCCCACCATCGCTTAACAACCGATGCTGGTGTGTTTACGTCCCCGTAACTTAGCGGTTCGGCAAAATGTGACTGATAGAATAAGTACTAGGCTTACAAAGAATAAGTCCTGGGGTCGATTTGCTCGACTAAAGGCGGTGCTCCAACATAGCCGCAGTCAAATGACTGAAACAAATAAAAGAGTAATGTTTAATTATAAAAATATAAAATAATTTTTTAGGCATCAAATGATTATCAGGGTCCATCCATGTGAAAGAGGAATCAAGGGGTCCATGTACTAGCATAGATAAAGTGTGTGCTGCCCCTGGGCCCCCCACTAAAGATACATATTTCCTACACATTCTCATCATTTGTCCTCATCATTGTCATTTAATGCCTCCTTTTCCATGCTTGCATGAGTCGGACAGAGTTTAGCGAGGCAGATTTTTTTTATGGCCATATGCGCTTCCTGTTGTCAACCCTTACCTCTTTCCAAGCAGAGTAAAATGTTGTTGACATGTTTTTTCATGGAAGACTGGAAATGAACAGCCCCGTTTGTAGTCTCAGCTGTTAACACACTCATTGACAACAACCACTAACACAAATATACATAGACACAAGAAGACAGATGCAATTATTCAGAATTTATTAAAGGCATTTGGCTATTTGGCTTGTTTTCTTATTTCTTTATTGCCCACAAGGGGCTAAACATAGAGGGGACAAACAAGGGATTAAGTCGATTACATTGACCCCAGTGCGTAACTGGTACTTAATTTATCGACCCCGAAAGGATGAAAGGCAAAGTCGACCTCGGCGGAATTTGAACTCAGAACATAACGGCAGACGAAATACCGCTAAGCATTTCGCCCGGCGTGCTAACGTTTCTGCCAGCTCGCCGCTTTGGCTGTTTTCTGTTTGTCTAGGTGAGTGGTTCTCAGCAGTTTTTTGCCAATGGACCCCTTTTGATTCCTATTTTACTCTACCGGACCCTAATAAACATTTGATGGCTTAAAAAAGCCCCATTATATTTTTATAAATACTATTAAGAATTGTATAAAAAAATTTGTTAAAATATTTTATGTTTTGTAGAACTATAACCAAATTTTAACCACATAAATTTTAACTGCAAAATTGTATGCGGATTCCCAAGGGCCATGTGGACCCCAGTTGAGAGTCCTGGTTGAGGTGAAAATAGTGATTTTTAATAATATATGTTCATGTGTTATTAGTTTTTATTTATCAAAAAGTTTGTTTCTTTTTCACATAAGATTTATTTAATTTGATTTCAGAAAAAATGAAGAAATTGAGGTTGTCATTCCACAGGTAAGATTGTTTTCTGAACTAATTTAAATAAAATAAAATTTCCATTATATTTTTGAAAAATTTTTGAAATCTGAGTATACATGAAATTTCTATTATTCTTGGTGAAACTATAAGATACTTTCTCCATAGCATTAAGGAACTGGAAAGACAAATCCCTTCATAGATCTAATGGTAGATTGTTACAGATTAACTTTTTTGATAAATTGGTTTCTATTTTTCAACTAGGTACTAGGTAATAAGCTAGTGACAAGTACAGTTGAATGTGTTGCCTAAGGTACTGGTAAAGAATCCTTAGCGCCTGCATAAACCTTCAATTTTGCCATTTTCTTTGTATAAGAATATAATATTTGAAGTTTCAATAATTATTAATAATAAGCATTGCAGGTTAATGAATATTTCATGATGTCTCTAACCATACTTTGATATTGTTTATTAAACAATCCAAGATACTGAGTGATTCATTGGGCTTGTGTGCACTTTCATCTAGATGAAGTAAAATTTTGAATGAAAAATGAATGATTCTAAGACATTTTTGACTAACTTAGGTGACACAGCATTCTTCATCTTTTATTTCTAGAAAGATGAAAAGAAAGAAAAGCCAGCAGTGGACCAGATTTTTCTTGCGTAAGTATATTTGTTTTTCTTTATTTTGACATAAAACAAGTGTTATAATTAACGGCTCACACGAAGTAGTGAGTTGGCAGAATTGGTAGAGTGCTGGAAAAAATGCCTTATTGTATTTGTTCCAGCTCTTTATATTCTGAGCTCAAATCCTGCTGAGGGCAACTTTGCCATTCTTACTTATGGGATTGATGAAATGTAGTGCCAGTTGAGTATTGGAGCCAATATAATTGTTTCCCCCTCACTTAAAATTTTTGGCCTTGTGCCTATGTTAGAAAGTATTATTAATTACTGACAAAAGCACAAGGCCTGAAATTTGGAAAAAGGGTATAGTCAGTTTATATTGACCCCAGAGATGGAAATTTTGTCTGATCTGGACAAGATTTGTACCTAAGAATTGTATGTTCATGTACATTAACCTTCAGTTGATCTGTACCTAGAGCAAGACACTTTATTTCACATTGCTCCAGTCCCCTCAGCTGGCAAAAATGAGTAGTACCTGTATTTTAAAGGGCCAGCCTTGTCACATTTTATGTCACGCGGAATCTCCCTGAGAACTGTATAAAGGATATGCATATCTGTGGAGTACTTAACCACTTGAATGTTAATTTCATGAGCATGCTGTTCTGTTGATTGGATCAACTGGAACCCTCATTATTGTAACTGGCGAAGTGCCAGTTAATTTTATATTTATAAAAAGCATCCATTCCACACTGTAAAGTGGTTGGCATTTGGAAGGGCATCCAGCTGTAAAATTAATGCCATAGCTGACTTCACCTGTGCTAGTGCCATGTAAAAAGTGGCAGAGTCCACTCTGCAAAGTGGTTGGTGTTAAGAAGGGCATCCAGCTGTAAAAACCCTGCCAAGACAGACATAGTAGCCTGGGGGGTAATCTTCTACTTGGCCAGCTCCTGTCAAACCGGCCTAGCCATGCATACATGCATGGAAGTTGAATGTTAAACAATGATGATGATAGATATTTTATATATATATATATATATATATATGTATAGTGCTCTGGCATGGCCTCAGCCTAATGATTGAAACAAGTAAAAGAATAAAATATACATACATATACATATATACACAAATGCACACACTAAATGTACTTTAGCAAAAGATATAAACTACTGAATAACAGGTGTTTTTCAAGCCAGGTCTTTTGTAATGTTGTTTTGCATTAAGTTTCAGACACTCCCTTGCTTCTTTTGCCCCAGAAGTTTAGTGAACAAAGATTGGCTCTTCGGAAATCTGTAATCAAGATATAAGTATGAAGCTGTGGATTCCTCCTTAGTTCCAATTTAATTTCTCATTCTATATTTTTAAAAAATCAGAAGCACTAATTGATAAGGTTTTTTTTAAATCAAGTATTTTATTGAACAGTTTTTAAAAAAAATTTATTAAATCTCAATTTTTACAGGCGGCTGATAAAGATTTTGAAGATTATGATTCCAGGCTGGCTGTCTATTGAGGTAAAGTTTTATACTTCTCTTTCGAAGCATAAGTTGTTTTGACATAGTCTTGGTGTAACAGCATAGTTTCTGGAGTGACAGATCCACTGATGTCTTTCTTTTTTATATACATCACATCAGTCATGCATAGGAAAGAAGCTACAAACTTAATTCATTGCCCTGTTTAACATCACCACTGAACACCTTAGGTGCCTCTTTCTGAATCCACTCTGTTGCAAGGTGGAGGCATGTGGCTAAGTGGTTAGGATTTTGGACCCCTGATCATAAGATTGTGGTTTCAATTCCTGGACTGAAAAATGCATGGTGTTCTTGAGCACATCATTTCACATTGGTCCAGTCTACTCAGCTGGCAAAAGTGAGTAATCCTGTGATGGACTGGCATCCTATCCAGGGAGGAGTATAATGCCAGAGAATCTGGAAAACTGGCCCTAGAGGTCTGTGTGACTTGGAAAGGAGCTTTATCTTATATCTGTTGCAGGCATTCAGGCCAGGGCTCCAGTTTGAAGACACCCCCCTCTCTCCTTTCAGTCAGTCCTGGTGGTCCTTTAAAGAGTCATGGGTACTGCTTTTTTTTCCCCTGATTAAAAGATAAAAAAAAGACAATTCTTGAAAAATTCATTGGAAGTATTGCTGTTATTTTGAACTTTAGTAAGGCTTCCCACTGTGTCTAACAGGAGAAACTTCTGGCAAAGTTACCTTCCTCTCAGTAGATATCCATTTTCAGATGAGGCAGCAATAGCAGCCAAATCGCCCTCAAATAATGCCTCACTCTCATATTAAAATGGAAAGGCACATTGGACAGTTTTGGGTATACAAAGATAATGGTTACAACTGAAACGTTATTGACAACAGGTCTTCTCAGTCAGAGCTGATCTGTTTGTTTATATCTGTGATCACTTGTATAAATGTAGTGCAGGGGCAAGGGTCAGTTCCTGTTAACAAGTCATCTGGTTATTGTGTGCCTTCAAGCCTGGGTGGAATAAGAGATTCCTTGCTTGGAAAACAGGTAAAGGCATCCATCTGTAAAAGAAGGGCCCCAAATAATATCTGTACCCAATTCATGCAATCATAGGAAAACAGATGTACAGTAAATGAAAGCACATTCATGTGCAAGTGCACACACACACGCAAAAAAAACAAGCTTTCTTCAGTTTCTTCTACCAAATTCCCTTGTATGGCATTGATTGGCCTTAGGCTGCATAAGTGGGACCAAATCTGAAACCATGTGGTTATGTATAGCAAACTTCAAAGCCACTTAGTCATGCCAAATAGATTAATAATTACTCTCTATGAATATCTTAGATTCTCCTCCTCTTCTATTGATCTGTCTTTAAAATCAATTGTTTAAATGTTAGTGTTTGAATTCCATTACAGTCATGGTACCTTGTGATGGTTGCTCTTTCTTTGATTGCTCGGACATATGCTGATGTATGGATGATCCAAAATGGTACAGCGATTGAAAGGTAAGGCTCTTTGTCCTTGTTCTTTTTTTTTTTAGTCATTGCCTCTGTTAAGCCCAAAGTTTGGAGATCATGCTTCACCACCTCATCTCATGTCTTCTTGGGTTTACCTCTACCATAGGTTCCTTCCACAGTTAGGGGTCAGCACTTCTTTTACACAGCTGCCTTCGTCCATACAATGTCTTGTGGTATTTAGCTACATCATATTCTTAGTTCAAATTCTGCCAAATTCTGTTTTCCATTTCATTTTTCTTGAGTTGTTAAAATAAGTCCCAGTCAAGTAGTAGATCAATTAGTCTATCCACCTCCAACATAAAAAAGATATGGCCCTGCGTTAGAAATCCTAATTTCATGTTTTGTATTTTTAATAAATTCACTCTCACCAACACATAGAATACTCAAGGATTATTTAAATTTTTATTGATTTTTCTAATGCATTTGCAAAAAGTAAGAATGTCTTCTCTTGAAATTCTAAAGATTTCTGTCTCATCAAAAGATCATTTGTAACTGTTGAAGCCTGTAATTCAAAATTACAGCCTAGGCTGTGCAACAGTCTGCCAAATATTTTATTGTGCAACTGGCACCTCCCACTGAGAAAGCTTTACTGATCATATGTATGTATGTGTGTGTATATGTATGCATGTGTGCATATATATGGATGTATGTGTGCGTATATATGTATATATATATATGTGTATGTGTGATTTTTGTATATATGTATGTGTGTGTATATATGTATATGTGTGGATATATATATATATGCTTGGATATATATGTGTGTGTGTATAAATGTGTGTATGTATATGTATAAATACGTGTCTATATATTTATATATATAAACACGTATTCTGTTTAAGCAGAAAAATAAATATAAAGCCACCTGGATGCACCCAAGATCTAAGCACTGGCATCTCATAGATTATATTTTGATTAGGAAATGTGATATGAAAGACGTTTCTAGCGTTCGGGTCATGAGAGGGGCAGAGAGCTGGACTGACCATCATCTACTGCGTGGCAAAATAGATTTTTCGATAAAACCTAAAAACCGACAGTCTGGTCCTAAGATACCCAAAAAGTTAAACGTTGCAAACTTTAAATTATCAAGCAACTTGCAAAGATTCCACGACGCTATAGAAAGTATTAATCTTGACCC
>NC_068987.1:15756101-15760919 GCF_001194135.2 Octopus bimaculoides | reverse complement strand
TATATATGTGTGTGTGTGTGTAAATATATATGTATGTCATCATCATCATTGTCGTTTAATGTCTGTTTTCCATGCTGGCATGGGTTGGATGGTTTGACTGAGGGCTGGCAAACCAGAAGGCTGCATTAGGCCCCAATCTGATCTGGCAAAGTTTCTACAGCTGGATATATATGTATGTATGCATCTGTATATGTATATACATGCTTCTATATATGTATATATTCTGTATCTATCTACATGCGTGTATGTATGTCTCTATATAAACCTAAATATCTATCTATCTATATATCTGTCTCTCTATATAGTTGCTTACCATTCTCAATGTAATAATAGTTACAATTCACTCACCGAGCTTCCCACTGCTTTCACCTGACTGGCCTTCATGCGGGTGACACGTAAAAGCACCCACTACACTCTCTGAGTGGTTGGTGTTAGGAAGGGCATCCAGCTGTAGAAACTCTGCCATATCAGATTGGAGCCTGGTGTTGCCATCCGGTTTCACCAGTCCTCAGTCAAATCGTCCAACCCATACTAGCATGGAAAGCGGACGTTAAACGATGATGATGATAATGATGATGATGAATGGCACGGTCATGGCTAGAAATTCTTGTTTGATTTGTCTGTTTGTCTATCTACCACACTAGATAGTTTCTCTTCATGCAAAGCTGACCCTGGCTATTCCATCCCCTTACTTTATTACATTATCTAGATTTCATTATTTCTTGACTAAATATTTTTATTTGTTACTCTTTTGCAGTGCCATTATTGGTAGAGATTTGGAACTTTTCAAAATTCACTTGTTCCGATTTATTTATGCAATGCCAGCTGTGAGTATTGTTTGTTAAATTGTCATGTACAGATTGCTTCATGAATTAATTCTTGTGTACAAAAACTATTCTAGAGCCATGTATATTTGAGCCTTTTAGAAAATAAGTGCAATTGTCTATATTTTTAAATTTCCAGTATTGATTATTGTTTAGTTTGCACAGATCAATCTTTTGTGGGAGAGACACTTAATAAATTAAATCAACTCTAGCATATTGCTGGTGGTTATATTAAGCTCAGATGAGTGAAAGTCAAAAATAATTCTAGGGTACGATTTGAACTCAGAATTGTGGGTTACTTGATTAATTTAAAAAAAGAATATCTGATTGAGCATTGAACAGTCTGACCGTAATTACTACCTTTAAAATAAAAAAAATGTTTGAAATTGTGAGAGAAGATATTTGAAGTATGTAGAACTGATAATTGCAAGAAGGAAAAGAAATGAAGCAGATGAAATGTCCTGTGTAATTGGAAAAAGTGAACAAATTTTGTTATCTGGTAGGTGTGACTGTAGTTATGAAGCTTGTTTCTCAACCATATTGTCTCAGGTTCAGTCCCACTGTGTGGCACCTTGGGCAAGTGTCTTCTATTATAGCCTTGGGCTGACTCAAGTCTTTAACCTCATTATGTGTGTGTGTGTGTGTGTGTGTGTGTGTATACTCTCTTTGTTTTGATATCATGTGATAGTTGTAAATGAGCATAACTGTCATATAAGTGATGTCTTTTGTTTCCAATCTTCTGGAGAAAAAATTGTCCAGCCATGGTGAAATATTACCTTACTTGGAAATAGGAGAGTGTTGCAACTGGAAGAGCATCTATCCATAGAAAATCTACTTCAACAACTTCCATCTCACCTATGCAAGCATAGAAAAGTAGATATTAAAGGGTGATGATGATGATAACTCTAGTGGTGGTAGAAGGGAAAGAATTTAGTTAAAAATTAAGTCATCAACTCAGTGATAGATTGGCAATTAAATGAAGTTATATATTTTGTTCTACTTACCTCAATCTTGGAAATTTGTTGCAATTTAACCCTTTAGTGTTCACATTATTCTGCCATAATTAATGCTTTTTTATTCACATTGTTTTGAACTAATCATGCATTATCTTGTAGCTATGAGATTTTGATGAGGTAGCTGTTAATTTTTAAAATGTTATTGTAGGGTTGGTGTGAAAGACTAGATCTGGTCAGTTTGAACATAGAATAGGCAGAATACTTTTGGCCGGATATGGCCGGTTTAAATGCTAAAGGATTAAAGTGGTTTTTAACACAGTAAAAGTCTTTCATCTATAAACTAGTAATCTATTCAAAAGTTCAAATTTCCAGATCTTTCCAAATAGTTGGAAGTAATTTTAATCTGATTTAGTTTGGAGATTAATTAGTTATCAAGGATGTTTCCTTTTAATATGTCTAAACTTACTTCATTAAGTATTTTGAAAGTTTTTTTGATAGAACAGAAAATATATTTGTATTATATTTTTTTTACAGATAAAATAAAATTTTTCTTTTAATCAAATTTCTCTCTCTTTTTCTTTCAGGTTTCTGCTACAAATAATTTATTGAAAGTAAGTTGCATTATTTTTTATTGTGTAAAATTTGACCACAGTTAAAAATATATCAGTAGCATAGCTGGGAAGAGGAAGGTGGTGGGGTTGGTCTCTCAGTTGATGCTTTTATGAGGGTGGAACTTTTGGGCCTGCTATATAAATCTGTATAGGGGGGAAAACCAAGGGCTGCCCTGGGCATTGCTCACTCTAGCTGCACCACCGAATTTTAAAAGACTTTGTTTTTATCAACAACATATTTTTAGAAGAAAAGAAAGAAAACGCATTAAAATTATAAAAGATCACATTATTGACCCCACTCCATAACTACCTCACTAAGGAAATAGGAAAAAGAAAAATAAGAGTGGATTTGGCAGTAGAAAATGGGGTGGGAGGGAGCAACAGGTTGTAACATCCCAGACCAAATGGCCTGATTAGCCATACCTTGTGGACATGACCGCAAAGTTGCCATGGATAATGGCCAGTGACACTTACAGCAGTAGCTACCCCACCTTGGCAGGGTCATTTCTCAGACAAGCGACAGTAATGTTGATTTTGTAAGGGAAAGGATTTTTATATGTTATTGTATATTTCAAAAACATACAGGCATATATGTGCAAGCATTGCTGGGTGGTTAAGAAGTTTGCTTCCTGTCCATATGTTTTTGGGTTCAGTCCCACTATGTGGCACCTTGGGCATGTGTCTTCTACTTCAAAGTCTCCCGAGTTGATTTAGTAGATAGAAAGAAGCCTGTCATATGTTGTTTGTGTGTTAACTGTCTCCTTGTCTTGATTTGACATGATAAATACAAATGAGCATTACTGTCAAGACAGAGGGACATGAACAAGTGTCTTGCTAAGAGAAAAGACATGCTGTCTTGGCTGAAAAGAGTGAAGAGGCAGTGGTTTTGAGGCTGTACACCCAAGTTATCAGAGGTGAATATAAGAGAGGACAGGAGCAGAGGACTGGGAAAGGTGGGTGGGTGGATAAGTTTGGCAAAGTGTGAAAAGAGAGTAGAAGACGGTTAGGGGTGTGTTATTAAGAAGTTTGCTTCCCAACCACCTGATTTTGGGTTTAGTCCCAATGCATGGTACCTTGGGCAAGTGTGGCTGATGAGATCTTTATGAGTAGATTTAGTTGACTGAGAGAAGTTTGTCACACATGTGTGAGTGTGTGTATGTTTGTTTCTCCTTGTCTTGATATCATATGATTTCTGTAAATGAATATCAGTCATTTCTAATATTGGTTTCAAATTTTGGTACAAAGCCAGCAATTTAGAGGGAGGCACGAATTGATTATATTCACCCCAGTGTTCAATTGGTACTTATCTTATTAACCCCAAAAAGATGAAAGGCAAAGTTGACCATGGCAGAATTTGAACTCAGAATGCAAAGACAGATGAAATGCTGCTAAGCATTTTACCTGGCATGTTAACAATTCTGCCACTTTGCCACCTTAGTCATTTCCAATATTATGCAGAAAAACATGTCTGGCCATGGATAAATATTATCTTGCTTGGTTAAAGGGCAAGAGTTGGCAACAGGAATGTTGTCTGCCTTAATAAGCTCTGTCCAACCCATGCAAGCATGGAAAAGTGGATGTTATGATAATAATGATATACTTTATTATATATATTAGAAATGATTTAATTATAAATCTCACAGAGAGAATTAAGCAGCAGTGTTACGATAAAGCAGTTGTATGCTGTCAACTTAATGTGACAGTATACAACTACTTTATTATAGATTTTATGTTAATTGGGTCTTTGTTTTACCTAATGGATTATTCAATTAACCTTAATCAACTGACTGAATAATCCATTTAACAAAACTTAAATATCTTACTCCTCTTAAATTTTACAATAAATTTGATTCTACACCCAGTATTGAGTCCCCCACTAGTTAATGTTCCATTTTTGTTAAACTTGCTTTGAAATAATAACCTTGATTCAACATATTTATATGTTATAAATAGTGTTATATTTCTCTGCATTTTTTTTCCTTGCCACTGATATAATTTGTATGCTATTCACCTTTCTTCTTTTTCTTCTCAGTATGGACTCAGCAAACTAAAGCTCCACTTCAGAGTTCGATTGACAAACCATCTATATGAGAAATATTTAAAGTAAGTTAAATTTATTTAAACTGGTCTTGTTGTTTAGCTGTCTATCATCTCTGAGCAAACTTGTGATCTAAGGGCAAGATCATGATCATCCTGTCTTTTTAGAGATACCACAGGCCACATTGTATAATGTGTGTGTGTGTGTGTGTGTGTGTGTGTGTGTGTGTACATCTCAAAGGGGACAACTGGGGACTAAGATGAATAGTGATATGCTGTCTTTGAGAAGACCCATCCATCTCAGCAGAATTGAGGTTCTGTGAAGCCTGCCTCCACAGTGTATCTTCTAACATCCATTCTTCAATCAATCTTCTCTGTTACCCTATTTCC
>NC_068987.1:15749300-15755570 GCF_001194135.2 Octopus bimaculoides | reverse complement strand
AAGCAAGTTTCTTAACTAAAATGCTTTTCATTTAACCAAAAAAGAAAAAGAAAAAAAAGAAGAAAAATTTCAGAAACATGTATTTTTCTTTATCTTCAGAGGGTTCACATTTTACAAGATGAGTAACCTTGATAATCGTATTTCAAACCCTGATCAACTCCTCACTCAAGATGTAGAGAAATTTTGTAACTCTGTCGCTGATTTGTACTCCAACTTAAGTAAGGTAGGCAGACATTTTCTTTCTGTATTTTCCTGTCAATAGTTTTACAAAAAAAGCTTTACCTGTTTGTTAATATATCTACTGAGATTTAAAGAATTGAGAAGGATATGCACATCTGTATATGTATCAGAGGTACATATTCTAGGATGGCAAGAACAGGCATTGCCTACCCAGACTAAAATCTCTAAATATTAACTATAAGATATAAACAGAATAAAATGTTGATATTTGTTGGTATATTTGTCATGCTTTATTTTGTGGGGAGCAGCTTGTTTTTCTTCTTTTTTTTATGATGAGCTAAAACCAAGGTGCCACATAAAAAGCATTGGTGTGAGTGCTAGTGCCATGTAAAAAGTATTGGTAATTCTGCTATGTAAAAAACACCCAGTACACTCTGCAAAGTGATTGGCATTAGGAAGGGCATCCAACCATAGAAACCAAGCCAAAACAGACTATGCAACCCGTTGTGGCCCTTAGCCTGGCTAGTTCCTATCAAGCCATCCAACCCACCCCAGCATGGGAAATGAACACTAAATGTGTGGAGTTTCATTCCTGTTGTCAGTCACTTAATAGTATAGATTGGGTGTATTCTATTCTAACATTGGTACTGCCAGGATGAAAGGAGTTCCTTCTAATCTGTTAATTCTTAATGTTTTCTTCCTTTTATAGCCTGTTATGGATGTAATCATCTACAGCTTGAAACTGACCAATAGTATTGGAATTCAGGTAAGAAGAGCTCGTTATCATCTAACATTTGATTGAGCATGTGTAATTAGTAACCAAAATATTCAAGAAGTTGTAGTTTCACTATTTCTATTTAATTCTTTTTAGGCCAGCCTATGTGAAACTACTGTTGGTTCTAATATTGAGTCTAGCATTATAAAATGTCTATATTTAAATTAGAATATGTCATCAAAATTTTATTTAAGAATTCTTTTGTTAAGATACATTCCAAACAATGATTTAATAACAACAATATCAGTTATGTAACTAAAACCTTCTAATCTCAATTATATCAAAATTAATTAAGAATTGTATACATTAAGTATATGATTAGAAGTATGGTAATGAAAAAGTTAAAGCCTGACTTAAATAGATTTACTACTTTATTACTTTCTATCTGTTACTATTACAGGGTCCAGCAACAATGTTATTGTACCTAGCTATATCTGGTTTACTCCTTACACGGTAAGTACAAGTCACTCAATCAAAGCTCTTTTCTTTGTTCTTCATCCCTCAGCAGGTCAATGACATAATCCCTATTTTCCAAGTGTTCCTGACCTTTGCTGTTCCTCTTAACAACTTTCAAATTCTTTCCCTCTTTCTTCATTTTACCATCTTCTAAAGAAGGGCTTTGGTCAGAGGATTCCATCAGTCTCTGAAAAAAGAATCTCCCTTGTTTGAGACTAGTGGGTTTGTTTTGATTTCTGTTGATATGTTTCATAGTAAGCCTTTTACTGTGTCATGGTCACAGACAAACTGTAGTTGCCATTCTTTGTATCTCCTGGACAGAGCCCCTCCTCTGCATGATGACTGCCTAGTGTGTTATTGTTATAATTATTTCAATTCTCTTCTACACTGGGCTGTAATCTTAATTTAGTTTTTCCAGTTAAAACTTGTTAAGTATTGAATACCTATATGTATTTAAATAATTGAATATAAAAAAGTATATTTGCATTTTTAAAGTATGTATCCTCCTCATCATCATCGTCGTCTAACGTCTGCTTTCTATGCTGGCATGGGTTGGACGGTTTGATTGAAGATTGGCGAGCCAAAAGGCTGCACCAGGCTATAATCCGATCTGGCAATGTTTCTACAGCTGGATGCCCTTCCTAACGCCAACCACTCCAAATGTGTAGTAGGTACTTTTTATGTGCCACTGGCACGAGGGCAAGTCAGGAAGTAATGGCATCAGCCACACTTGAATGGTGCTTTTTACGTGCCACTGGTACTGGACCAGTCAGGCTGCACTGGCATCGACCATGCTCGAATAGTGATTTTTACGTGCCACCAGCACTCCTTGTCTTGCAAGTTATTTGGTGACCCTGCTAGTACTGGAACCACATAAAAAGCATCCAGTCCATCCTAGGATATGTACTTCCCATACATACACATACATATCCTTCTCAGTTGTTTAATGTTTTCCAGTAGATATATTTACAAACAAGTAAAGCATTTTTGTTCTGAGATATCCTGAGATATCATGGCACAGCATGCAGTCTTGTGAAGGACTATGAATTTCTAACTCTACAAGGAGAGATGCTGCCATGTTTTTCATTAGACCATTCTTCATTGCAACTCCGCATCTTTGTATCTTTGATATATAAACTATTTTACTATTTTCTTCCTCTTCAGTGTACGCCGTCCGGTTGCTAAGCTGACAATGAAAGAGCAGCGTCTGGAAGGAGAATATCGATATGTAAACACCAGGTTAATCACTAACAGGTAATTGAAAACCGAGAGTATTTTATCCTGTTATTTCATGTTTTAAAAAAAAAACAGCAAAAATTTTATGTTAATTGTTATTGTTTATTCCTTTTTTTTCTTATATCTTTAGTACTTTTAGGCTATTAACATCACTGTAGATTAAGGTGGTGAAGTGGCAGTCGTTAGCATGCCTGGCAAAATGCTTAGTAGCATTTAATCTACTTTTGTGTTCTGAATTCAAATTCTTATTTCTTTATTACCCACAAGGGGCTAAACATAGAGGGGACAAACAAGGACAGACAAAGGGATTAAGTTGATTACATCGACCCCAGTGCGTAACTGGTACTTTATCGACCCCGAAAGGATGAAAGGCAAAGTCGACCTTGGTGGAATTTGCGCTAAGCACTTCGCCTGGCGTGCTAACGTTTCTGCCAGCCCGCCGCCTTTCTGAATTCAAATTCTGCTGAGGTTAACTTTGCCTTTCATCCTTTTGAGGTTTATAAAATAAGAACCAGACAAACACTGGGGCTGATATAATCGACTTACATCTTTCCCCAAAATTTGAAACCAATACCATGGTAGATTTAGTTGATAAATTTTATGATGTTCATAGAAAGGAAAAATTACCGTATTTTAACATGTATAAGGGAGCCTCATGTATAGGGAACCCCATTTGGAAAAAAGGTTTTGTAAGGGAATATAATACTATTCATGTATAAAGACTCCTGTATTTGTTTAACCTAATTTTTGACAAAAAAGGGTTCCTTATACACGTTAAAATACGGTACTTTCCAGTGAAGTATGGACTGGATGCTAATTTAGCTATTATGAAAACTTGTTCTGTATGGGCAAAAAGAAGAAAAATCCTGCCTTTTGTACCCCGATAACAACAATAATAATAATAATGATGAATTCACATAAAATGTATTTAAATATATATATATTACTGCTTTACAGTAAGGTGTGTAGTGTGAACCGAACCTGTGATAAAGCATGTCACAGCTGGCTGGCTGGCTGGCTTGTTTAGCCTTTGAGTACCCCCTTCCTGACATACACATGTTCATAGACCCATACACCCACATGAAAGCAACACAGCCAGTTGACACTAGTAAATCAAACTGAACTGAATTTTCAGCTGTAATTTCAATATTGTATTCACTTAGCTTTTTACAAAATGTCTTGTTTTGCTAAGATATAAATCTGTCATAACTATTAGCAAATGATAGATTTATATTCTTCAACAGACATTACAGTAGGATTTTGTTTGAAAGCACAAGAGTTTTCAGTGGAATTTTATTTCATCCAATAAAAGTATGCAAAAAAAAAAAACATTAATTTAAAAATGTTTTTTATTGTGAAATAGAGTCCAGAAGCTTCTCTTGCAAATTACATTGTATCAGTTTTATCAGGCATTGTTAGAAATATATAACACCTGAAAATAAAACAGAGTAGTCATTGCTGGAATACATCTGATCAGAGGTTTGCTCAACCGAGGTTGACCTGGGGCTAAACTGGTTTTGCTCTTTGATATGTATACCTTTCACCAACACATGTGCAATGCATGCACATACACACATACATGTACACACACATGCACATACATGCATACACACACATACACTATGGGCTTACAGGCTTCTTTCAGTTTTTGTTTACTAAATCCACTCACAGGGCTTTTGTCAGCCAGGGTCTATAGCCGAAGACCCTTGATTTGCTCAAGGTTCCACACTGTGGGACTGAACCTGAAACCACATGTTTGCAAAGCAAACATTTTAACTACATGGTTATACCTTTGCCTCTAGGCACAGCCAACAAGGCTGACAAATTTCATAGGTGATGTCATGGAAATGTAGGTTGATTAAAGGGTTCTAATTCACAATGACTTCAAGCTGTGCTCCATATTATAGAATTATTAGATTTACTGTTATATTCAGCACTGGTGACTATTTGCATGGCAAACAGTAAGTTTCCTGGTGTGCTGAGTAAACACTACAGATTTAATTGCTGGTTGGAGCTATCTTGTTGCACATTGTCTATTGGTGAAGTCCATGAATGTGGGGGATAAATATCATATTGTCAGATTGTCTTTCATTCTTGGCTTTACAAACAGGTGAAAAGAAATACTTCAGTACAAAAAGAAATCTTTGAAAAGAGGTTATTTTTTTTTTAATGACTTTTTATCAAAACAAGGTCTAAGGCCACTGTAGCATAAAGGATTACAAAGAAGGAAAAGAAGGGGGTCTTCAAATTCAAAATATATCAGTTGATAGGAAGCTAAAAGGACTGACTAGCACAGACCAGAATAAAACAAGATGATGGAAGTGAAATCCATAGAGCAGCAGTTTTTGAGGAAAGAAACTATTAGAATAAAGGGATCTATGACTACCAGGAAGCTGGTGACACATTCAAAAATTTTGACAGAAGGTACTAGACCAGAAAGTTCATAAATTTTTATAGAAATTGTTGTTGGTCAGCTTCAGGGTGGTCCTAATTCAGCTAATCCATGATCAAATATGTTCCACCTGTGACCATCCATTTATTTAATGGCTTTGGCCTAAAGAAGGTTTGAGGCCACTTTAGCATAGATAGGTTAATTGTTAAATATAACAAAAGAGTCAGAATGTTCAGTGTTACAATTTATTTCTCTGTTGTTTTAATGTTGCAGTGAAGAAGTAGCCTTCTACCAAGGGAATAAACGAGAGCACAACATCATTATTGCAACTTTTAAGAAAATGGTAAGCCAACGAGTCATTTTTTTTTTCTTGTTGATTTTCTTTGTTTTCCTCATTAACAGTTTAAGGTCGAGTGTGGCTTATTGACACACTGCTAAATTGTGAAGAGGACAGGTGTATATAAACCACATTTGTGTTATAAGCTATTTCATTGATTATCATCTTGTATTTTTTTCCTTTTTTTGCATCCCACACGTAAAGATTTGGTATTTATACCCGGCTTAGTGGTTAGGTTGTCAGCAGCATGATCGCAAGATTGTGCTTTCTATTCCTGGACTGGGCGACGCGTTGTGCTCTTGAGCAAGACACTTCATTTCATGTTGCTCCAGTCCACTCAGCTGGTAAAAATGAGTAACGCTGCGATGGACTGGCGTCCCATCCAGCTGGAGAACACATACGCCATTGAAACCGGGAAACCGGGCCCATGAGCCTGGCTAGGCTTTAAAAGGGCGCATTTATTTTTCTTTATTAAAGAATTAAGGATAATGATAGACACTTTTAGATTATTTCTGTTCTTTGCTGACATACAACTTACTGTTGACCTTTTCTTGTTTATTTTGTCAGGTTAGCCATGCAAATTCCTTCATATTCTTCCGTATGCAAATGGGTTTCATTGATAGTATCATTGCCAAATGTAAGTATGTTATTTACATCACATTCTTGTTGTTTTGTCCCAGGTCTGCCCTGGTCCAGCACAATTATTATCAAACCTGTTCCTGCTTTGACAATGTTTTTTTGTTTTGTCAGGCTGTGTGTGTCCACAACTGCATTATTTAGTGTGTCTTTCCTCTTTTAAGATAACTGGTGTGATTTGAAGGAGATTTGGTTGCTCTTTCTAGCAGATCAAGCAACTACATAGTATATATATATATACATATATATATATATATA
>NC_068987.1:15741920-15744420 GCF_001194135.2 Octopus bimaculoides | reverse complement strand
ATTCACACTTATTGCAGTGGTCCTTCAGTTTTTTTAAGACGTGTAAAAGAACTTGGAAGGTTGGGCCTTCAACCAGGTCTTTCGCAATACCCCTAAAGCCAGGAACTTTCTAACACCTTCTCATATAAGATCTATATGTATTTAAAAAGAATTCAATAAAGTATACTGTTTCTTTACAAATGTATTTGTTTTTTTTTTTGTTTTTCTCTAGGTACATTCTGGCATGAATGTTCTGGTATGTGGTCCAAATGGATGTGGAAAAAGTTCTTTGTTCCGTACTCTTGGAGAAGTAAGTTTTCCTTCTTTTCCCCCTTTTTTTTTGTTTCTTAAAAAAAAAAAACCTTTTACATCAATAATTTCTTTTTATGTGTTCCCATGGGTTTACCTTCTGCTTGCTCAGTCAGGAGACTAACAAACCACATTCTGATCATAAAGTTGTTTGGAGCGGCACCTGTATTCCTGGTAGACTAATCCAGGGGTTTTCAAACTGTGGTCCGTGGACAGCAAATACTTTTTATGGGCAATTTGATTTTATATATGTTTTTTAATCGAAATCTTTTAATTGACAATAAACCTATTTGTTAAATACTGTTAAATAAATAAATGTAAAAAATATATGTTATTTTAAGCAAATATTTATGTATAAATTTCATAAGCGTTTATAAGGAGGTCCCTAAGGTAAAGCCTGAAGTATAAAGGGGTCCGCAAGTCAAAAAGTTTGAAAACCCCTGGACTAATCAACAGCTAGAGTAATAAAGTGCCTTACCGAAAGACTTGAGCGGAGCTAGAAAGGGAGCCTCTTTGAGCTTGTTTGACCTGCTCGAAATAACAATAACACTAATAATATTATCGTTATTATTACAGTTGTGGCCATTGTTTGGTGGAACATTAATTAAACCAGATAAACGGAAACTCTTTTACGTGCCTCAGGTAAGTTGAATAACACATCATCATCATCATCTGATGTTTTATACTGTTTTGAGTCTAATAAACTATCCCTTCTCTATCTTTGTAGCGACCCTATATGGCTGTTGGCTCACTCCGGGAACAAATGATATACCCAGATGTTTATGTAGATCAAAGGGCAAAGAACATTAGTGATGCTCAACTAGAAGATATTTTGGAAAAGGTAAGCTTGTTTCCCACCACTTTCTTTCTGCATTGAAAATAAAGGTGCGAAAATATTTCTTTTTCTTAACTTGTTTGTTTCACATCTGTTTTTCCATGCTGGCATGGGTTAGGTGAATATATTATTGAGGCATTGTTTTAATGGATACCCTTCCTGTCATTACCCCTTTTCCTACCTGGTTTTCAAGAAATGAACCTTTTATTTCACATGTCTTGAAAGGCGTGCAACATAGAGCACAAATATAAACAAGCACACAGACACATGTGCATACACACAGACAAACGCACACTTCTCTCAGTTTCTGTCTCCCAAATTCACTTGCAAGGCTTTGGTCCACCTAGAGCTATAATAGAAAATGCTTACCCAAGTTATTGTGCTGCGGGACTCAGCCTGAAGCCATATGCAAACTTAACTACACAACCATGCTTGTACCTATAATCATACCTGCACCTATATAATTTTTTTGTTCTAGTTGGACACTAACTCATTGCCTGCCGTGAACCCCATTTGGGGATCTGCTAAAAACAGTCTCACTGCTGTTTGTTCGTTGTATTTAAAGTGAATTGCTTATGTACATTGCATTTGCGGAGGTGTGTTTAACGATATTTAGTAGTTAAAGTTTATCATTATTAGCCCTGGCTTATTCTAGAGGACATTTTATGTCATAAATCACAATTTTTGAACTACAAAAATATTGACTGTTTTGAAAACATTTTTTTTTTTTTTTGCATTTCTCGTTTATATCATTCATTGATATTTCATACACTTTTGCATTTGATACTATAGTTTCCAAAAAAACTAAAATGTTTATTATTGAAATTGAATAGAAAAAGGATAAATATGCTTTTTTTTCAGTGATCCCCATTTGGGACTTTTCAAAAAATTTATTATAATTTCCAAGATAACTCACATATGCAGATAATATAAATACTATATATTATTTTAACTCCTGAGACACCAGGCAAAGCCAAAAATTATGAATAAAAAAATTTGGCAGTTAGCAGCTTAAATGATTTTTTTCTTTTGTTTTTCAGGTTCAGTTAGGGTATTTACTGGAGAGAGAAGGTGGTTGGGAGTCGGTGAAGGTTTGTTGGCTGTTTTTACATCATTTTTTTGTAACCTATTAGTAACATTTTAATCTCTGCTTGTAAGAAATTTTATGTTTTTGACCCCTTGTATCGTAAATCTTATAAATCAGTGGTTCTCAAAGTGTGCAGTACTGCTCCCCTGGGGGTGGTGGAAAGATCCCTGGGGGCAATAATGGGGTGGCCAAAGAAGGCGATAATGGAGTGGCCAAAGGGGGCAGTAATGGGGTGGTCAAAAGGGGGCGATGGATGTAAAACAACAAAATAATGAGTTAATTAGGTTAAG
>NC_068987.1:15736166-15741524 GCF_001194135.2 Octopus bimaculoides | reverse complement strand
TGTAAGTGAAAAAATTTTAATTATAAATCTAAAATTAAATTTAGTTATAATTGTTCTAGTTATTTTGTATTTTAATTTTCAAATCTTTAATTTTAAAATGTGTAATTCATGTTGCAACTATTACTACAATTAGTCCTCTGTGATAACAATTAGTGTTTACTTATCCTTGTACCTTTTGGGTTTTACTTGTTTCAATCATTAGACTGTGGCCATGCTGGGGTACTGCTTTGAGGAATTTTTGTTGAATGAACCGGCTCCAATACTTTTTTTTTGGAAGTCTGGTACTTATTCTATCGAGTTCCTTTTGCTGAACCACTAAGTTATGGGGACATAAAGATGCCAACACTAGTTGTCAAACAGCAGTGGGGGACAAACACAGACACAAATTATATAAAGCACACACAAGTGTGTATGAGTGACATGCATTAATTGAACTTACAATGTAATCCTGTTATTTCTTTTTTTTCATTTTCTCCAGATGGCTCGTCTCTTCTACCACAAACCCCAGTTTGCTATTCTAGATGAATGTACCAGTGCTGTCAGTGTCGATGTCGAAGGTTTTATTTACCAACATTGCAGAAAGGTAACTTCTATTAACTATTTTGTTAGCCTTTTCCTTTTGAAATGCATGGCTTTTGTTTCAATTAATTGTGAGAAAGAAAGAAAAAATTTAGCAAGATAACTGTGTCGTCATTAAACTAGCTTTTGAAACATAAATTAACATGACATTTTGAAATAAGGTTTGAATTTAGATCATTTTAAATTGCTAAGTTTGTATTGTAGAGCCAGGGGTGATCTCACACTAGTTGGTATGAAAAGGGTTAAGTAGCACTTTTAAAGTTTGTTTTGGTTTTAATTGAGAAGAAATGAATTTGGTCACGACCATTGAAGGCTCTCTGAGTCTGATCAGATAATGGTTAATGTTCAGCTTGTAAAAAGAATGGATTTTTTGCAATGAAACAAGTGTGTAATGAACCCAGCACTTCATCTGGTAAATGAGCTCGGCCTAGACTCTACAGTTGAGGAAATTGTTGATGGTATTTGTTCTTTGGACAAAGTGTTTACTCATACACAGACAATCAAACTGGGGAAAGTGATAAGGAAAGGATCAATTTGGGTGAACAAATATAGTAGTTGAGGGATAGGCCTATTATTGTTATTCTCCTAAATGTTTTAGTGCTTCTGTCCATTAGTCTGCCTATAATCATTACTTTAAGGTGTGTATGCATTTTTTTTCTGCTCAGGAGCCCAGGTGGCAAGTAAAGTTAGACACAGGGATCCTGGTCCCAGAGGATTAATGTTTAGTCTCAACCTATCACTAATCCCTTCCCTCTCCACTGCTCCCTGCCATACCCTTACGTTTCTCTCCTCTTAGTTACCATTCCTCATCACCAAAGATCACCACCCACTCTCTTTCTATTTATTCCCCTTCAATTATAGAGGCCACTTTAGGGCCTTGGTCTTGAAAGTTATGAGGTGATTATCACTAATGCTGATGTCATGAAAAAAAGCACCCAGTACGTTCTTATTATAAACTGGTTGGTGTCAGGACAAGCATCCAGCTATAGAAACCATGTCTATGTAGATATTGATGTATGATGTAGCCCTATGGCTCATCAGACCTTATCAAACCATCCAACCCATGTCAACATGGAAGCTTGGTGTTAAATGGTGATGATGATGATGATGTTTAACCTCAAGGTGAGCTTTGAATGAACAGACTCATGATCAAAAGCATTCCAGGTATAATCATTCCCATTTATTTTTCAGATTTTCAGGCATAGTATATTACCCAAGCCTATATGTACTCACCATTTTAAAATGGCAGGTTGTGATTTGAGGCTAATTTGGTAGATTTACTGACTATTTAGAGACTTTTTTGTTGGCTTCTTTTACAAACTGAAACTACTAACATTCACATTTTTGTTCCTTGCCATTTTCTTCGCTGAATTCCATTTCATTGTATTTTATTCCATTTTCTTTCAGCTTGGAATTACACTGTTTACAGTTTCACATAGAAAATCTCTGTGGGAGCACCATGAGGTAATAAATTCTTCAGTTTCTGCAATTTTGTGTAGTTGTATAAAAAATATTTGGCCCTCTAGTCAAGAAACTCACTTTGCAATCACACTGGTTTGTCACCTTGAGCAAGTGTCTTCTACTTTTGCCTCAGGCTGAACAATGCCTTGTGAGTGAATTTGTTGGATGGGAATTGTGTATTATACACACTCATATGTGTTGTGTGTATGTGCTTGAGAAGACCCGGCAAGCCAAGTGAGACCGTAACCCGTGGCCTATGCTAGGGGTGTAACCAGCCCACTTATGCGTATCTTTCCTTTTGTCTGGCCTGCTGAGTTTAACTATTGCAAAGGTTGACTTAGCCTTTCATCTTTTTGGGGTTGATAAAATAAGTACCAGTCAGTCACACAATGGAGTCGAGGTAATCGACTTGTTCCCTCCCCTCCCTAAAACTGCTCGAGTTGTATCACAATTTGAAACCACTGTTATTATTATTAATTATATATGTTTATTTATTTATTTATTTTTTTTTTTTGCCTTCCAGTATTATTTGAAGATGGATGGACAAGGCAACTATGAATTCCAGCCAATCACACCTGAAACAAAAGAATTTGGTTCATGACTTAACAAGATTGCTGTAAATTGTATTGGTTGATGAATACTGATAACATCTTGATAAGACGGTGTCTGCTGGCACCTGTGTTATTTGAAAATCAACTGTCTGACAAATGTGTGTGTGTGTGTGTGTGTGTATATATTTATGTCTTGTGTATATGTAAATATATATATATATGTTTGTGTATATATACACATATACAGGTGTACATATTCATGTATATTTCTGTGCATGTATGTGTGTGTGTATATATATATATATAATATACACGTGTATGTGTATACACATACACACACATTTATATGTATGTATGTATGTTTGGATATGTTGTGTCTGATTTTTGATGCTATTAGCATGGAAAAAATATAGGGCGAATGTACATACATACATACATGTATAAATAGCATGTACATGTGTTTTTATTGTATTATGTGTATAAACATGTGTGTGTATGTATGTATATATATATACACACACACATACACACACACTAAACTAATGTCAGTGGCAGGATTTTATGAAAAATGAGAAAAGTATGCCAATTTGAAATAGATAAATTTACCAGCTAGGAATGAGCATCAATTACGATAATAATATTAATTAATAAATGTTAATAATGATGATAATAATAATGTAAATTAGGTGTTGATTTTTAAAAGCTGTTCAATAAATAGTTGCTTTTTGTTTTTGTTCTTTTTTAAAAAAAACATTGTTAGTCTTTCATTATTGATGTTAAAACAACTTGGAGCAGTAACAGCATGGTACCTGTGGTATACTCTTTTACTCTTTTCAGTCATTTGACTGCGGCCATGCTGGAGCACTGCCTTTAGTCGAGCAATCGACCCCAGGACTTATTCTTTGTAAGCCTTATTCTATCGGTCTCTTTCTGCTGAACCGCTAAGTTACGGGGACATAAACACACCAGCATCGGTTGTCAAGCGATGGTGGGGGGGGGGACAGACACAGACACACAAACATAAATGAGATAGTTGTGGTGAAGAATTGTATGATATAATTTTAGAGATTTGTTGTAAAGTCCGGAAGAAATCTCTTTGAATATAAGTACCTTAACGGTATTTCATCTGTCTTTACATTCTGAGTTCAAATTCCGCTGAGGTCAACTTTGCCTTTCATCTTTTCAGGGTTGAAAAAATATAAGTACCAGTTGCATACTGGCTCGATCTAATTGGCTAGCCCCCTCCCCCAAAATTTCGGGCTTTGTGCCTAGAGTAAAAAAGAAATATAAGCACCTGTGCCAGTGCCACGTAAAAGCACCCAGTACACTCTGTAAAGTGATTGGCATTCGGAAGGGCATCCAGCCATAGAAACCATGCCAAAACATACATGGAGCCCAGGCAGCTCTTCAGCTGACCAGCTTCTGTGAAACAGTCCAACCCATGCTAGCATGGAAAATGGACATTAAATGATGATGATATACACACCACAGACTTCTTTCAGTTTTTATCTATCAAATCCACTCACTAGGGTTTGATTGGCCCAGGGCTATTGTAGAAGACACTTGCCCAAGCTGCAGTGCAGTGAGACCATACGGTTGGGAGGTATGTTTCTAAGCCACACAGACATGCCCGTGCCTATCCACTGTTCTTATTTGTGTGCTACTTTTTCTAGGTAGAATTTCATTTGATGTAATGAGAAATTGCCAGCTGCTTCGAGCCAATGGTCTATATACTAAATTGAGCTCTGTGTCTAATCCAAGAACACAATATATTCATTCATCATCATCACCATTTTAAAGTCCATTTTTCCATGGTTGCACTCATCAGAATTTGTTGAGGTAGATTCTTCTCTTGGTCAATGACTTTCCTGTGTCCAACTCATCTGTTTCGAAGCATCTGACAAATGTTTTCATGGAAGATTGTAAACGAATGACACTGCTTGTACCAGGTGATACTCATTTACAACTATCATGTGATACCTAAACAAGAATGCACACACCCATACATACAACCATCTAGCAAATTCACAAGGCTTTGGTCAGCCCAGGACAAGAGTAGTAGATACTTGCCTCGGGATGCAGTGGGGCTGAACTTGAAACCATGTGGTTGGGAAGCAAAATTCTTAACCATCCAACCCATGCTTGTAAATTACAAAAGCATGGGTGGTAAACTCAGCCCCTCACCCAGTTTAACATCACCTTTGAATTCCCAGGACGTGATTGTGATGTAATGGATTTCACTAAAAGTTGAGTGCCTTTAGCAGAGTCTTCTGTCGCAAGTCTTTGGACTACTTCTCCAGTTTGAGGATAACCCACTAGTCCTGGAAGTTCTGTGAAAATGTAATGGGTGTTGCCTTTGTGCTTTTGAATTATTAGCATTATCATTGTGATCTCTACTTTTCCTTGCTTGCATGTATCAGATGAAAATCCATAAAATTAAATTTCAGTCGGTTTAAAGCACCACTTATGAATTGCTTCTCCTCTTCCCATTTTTCTGATATTGAATTAAATTGGAAGTATTCACCTGAATGGAGAATCTACCTTGGTATTTTAAAGTATAACAAAGGTCTGCTGAGATTAGATTAAATTTTGATAAGAAGATTATCTGCAGCAACACGCTATGGTAGCATTTCAATACTTAAAATCTCAACTAAGAGAAATTTGGGGCAGGATTTCAAATTCTAATGTTCTTCTTGATATTGAATTAAATTGGAAGTATTCACCTGAATGGAGAATCTACCTTGGTATTTTAAAGTATAACAAAGGT
>NC_068987.1:15703687-15731187 GCF_001194135.2 Octopus bimaculoides | reverse complement strand
TTGTAAGGTGCAGTTATGGCTGTGTTGTTATGAAGTTTACTTTTATTAATCAAAAGGTTTTAGATTATATCTCATGCTGGGCAACTTAGTCGAGTGCCTTCTATTATAGTCTCAGGTTCACCAAGGCTGTGTGGTAAGTAGCTTGCTTACCAACCACATGGTTCCGGGTTCATTCCCACTGTGTGGCACCTTGGGCAAGTGTTTTCTACTATAGCCTCGGGCCGACCAAAGCCTTGTGAGTGGATTTGGTAGACGGAAACTGAAAGAAGCCCGTCGTGTGTGTATATATATATATATATATATATATATATATATATATGTATGTGTGTATATATGTTTGTGTGTCTGTGTCCCCCCAACATCGCTTGACAACCAATGGTGGTGTGTTTAGGTCCCCGTAACTTAGCGGTTCGGCAAAAGAGACTGATAGAATAAGTACTAGGCATCCAAAGAATAAGTCCTGGGGTCGATTTGCTCGACTAAAGGCGGTGCTCCAGCATGGCCACAGTCAAATGACTGAAACAGGTAAAAGAGAGTATGTGTGTTTCTTTTTGTGCGTGTGTGTGTGCTTATTTCTACATGATTGTGTAGTTTACTTTTGTTAATCAAAAGCTATTAGATTACATCTCACTGCGAGCATCTTGGGCAAGTGATTTTTGAGTGCGTTTGTTTCTGCATGTTTTCACACTGACAATGTCCGGGCAACTCAGCAACTTTGTTCATATTTACCATAACAATTTGCTCTCCAGTCTGGTAGTTTATGTAAGTTGATGAACCAGAAAAATAAAAATACTGAATTTAAAAAAACAGATAAGAGTTGGTAAATGGAAGGACATCTCATCATGAAACATTGCCAGCCAACCCATAGAGATATATGGAAAAATGATGCTTGAAACAATATTAGTATCATAACTTTAGCATAAGGTTCTTTTTCAAATTTGAATGAAATTGTTTGATTTAAATATATATACTTTAAAATTAGATGTTGTGTATCGTAGAACCAGAAGGTAGTAAAGTACTGACCTGTTCTTTTAGGTAAATCTGGTTGGCCTCTTGTACAATTTTGTCAATATAGATAGTACGGTGAAGTTTGATCCGACAGTTGGGGTCAACATCAAGCAGTGTGGTTAGAACTATCATACCTTCTACCATCAGTTGTCGGTACTCTGGCTGTGGAATCATGTTTAGAACTGTCTCGACTTGCAGGGCAAATTTGAACTCTCCAGATGTCATCTGTGTAGTTAGAAAGATGAATATGAATAGGTGAATAGAAAGAGAAGCAATTAACTACATAGTTAGACAGACTGATACATTTGCAAGAAGTTATATATTAGGTAGGAAGAGAGGAGGAGGAGAAAGGGGGTAAGCAGAGAGAGAGAGAGAGAGAGATAAAAAAAGATATGGATAGACATAAGCCTTCCAGCCATAACCATCTTGGATTACCATTATCTAGTGTATTTTATTGCGTGGAATTTGATATAAGAAATATTTGGTCACCATTTACAAAGGAAGTTCTCTAATTGGTTTGATCAAATGGTGTTAAACAGAGTGGTGTGCTAGGTCTACTACTCTAACTGTTACTGTTCACTCATAGAAACAGCAGAATTATTCAGAACACTAATTTCATGTAGAATAATAAATTTTATGGAAGTCCTTTAATAAATATAATTCTTAAAACAATAGCGTAAGTGATTAATTATAAACTGAATTATTATATTCAGACAATGTTTTACAATTAAAATGTAATTACATATTTAAAAAAAAATGCAGATTACAAATAAAGAATGAAAAAAAAAATCCTTACTTCTCTTGTTAGAATTGTCTCCAGAGTGTTGTTGGCAATAGACAGGGTTTCAACCTACAGAGACAGATACATGTGGAATTAATATTGATTTACAATTTTTGGCCCAAGGCCAGCAATTTCAGGGAAGTGGTTAAGTTGATTACATTGACCCCAGTGCTCAACTGGTACTTATTTTATTGACCCCAAAAGAATGAAAAGCAAAGCCGACCTTGGTGGAATTTGAATTCAGACTGTAAAGACATGAAATGCTGCAGAGTATTTTGCCCGATGTGTTAACGATTTAGCCAGCTTGCCATCTTATAAGTGGAATTAATTTTGGTTTCAAATTTTAGTACAAGGCCTGCAAGTTTGGGGGAAGGAGTACAAGTTGATTACATTGACCCCCAGTTTTCAACTGGTACTTATTTCATTGACCTTGAAAGGATGAAAGGCAAAGTGAACCTTGGTGGCATTTGAACTCAGAACGGATGAAATGTCACTAAGCATTTTGCCTGGCATTCTTTTATTCTTTTTTTTTTCGTTCTTTTGTTGGTTTCAGTCATTTCACTGTGGCTATGCTGGAGCACCACCTTTAGTCGAGCAAATCGACCCCAGGACTTATTCTTTGTAAGTCTAGTACTTATTCTATCAGTCTCTTTTGCTGAACCACTAAGTTACGGGGACATAAACACACCAGCATCGGTTGTCCAGCGATGCTGGGGGGACAAACACAGACACACAAACATATACATATATATATATATATATATATAATATATATATATATATAAGAGGGATGACCACTAAGTGGACATCCATTATGCTAGAAGAAGACCACCTATGGTCTGACTATATTGTTCTGAGAACAATCTTTTCTTAGTAGTCATCCCTCTTATATGTATGTAATATAATTTTTCTGAATCTTCAGATTTTTCAATAAGCTAGGCCACTGGTTTTAAATTGATATTAATCAAATTAATATTCAATTTTGCACCCTTATTACTTAAATATATATATATATATGCATATATGATGGGCTTCTTTCAGTTTCCGTCTACCAAATCCACTCAAAAGGCTTTAGTTGGCCCAAGCCTATAGTAGAAGACCACCCAAGGTGCCATGAAGTGGATCTGAACTTGGAACCATGTGGTTGGTAAGCAAGCTACTTACCACACAGCCACTCCTGCACCTGTTAACGATTCTGCCAAGTTGTTGCCTTATATGTGGAATTGATATTACAATATAGAAAATAAGGTCTGTATACATACATACAAACAAAAATATATACATATAAATGTGTGTGTGGGAGTACATGTACACACAGACACACACACACGATCAATCAGACTCCAAAGAAACAGGTTCGTGTTGGTCTGCGTCAGTAAGACTTGTATTATTTTGTAAAATGGATAAAAAGAGTATGGGGAACTTATCATGCGGAGTAGAAAATCCAATGTTTTGGACAGTCCTTCTTCGGGGAAAAGTTGACAGGAGAGAAATTAAAGATTAGCAGCAGGGTTTTACATCCTCTAAGAAAAAAAATTGGTTACAATAGTTTCATTGTATATATCTGTCCAAAACATTGGATTTTCCACTCCCCATGGGAAGTTCACTATAACCTTTTCTATTGATATCACTACTGAACACAGTAAAAGAACTACAGAAGACTATCGTAGATAAAACAGAAAGAAAATGAACTTTGTACTTACTCTTTGTAAGATTTTCCAAAGTTTCTCATAGAATCCAACAGGTACTCTGTTAAGGGCCCCGTCTAGCCTCCGTCGTCGTAACCACTGGCCCTGGCGGTCATCGTCGTCTTCTTCGCCTTGTTCTTCACTACCGTCATCCACAGGTTGAGTTATCTCAATTGCCGGTCCAGACTAAGAACAGAACAAAAGGGAAACATCAGTAATAAATGGTATCGGATGTTTCCAAAATCTGTGATAAATTTCGGCAGTAAATTCTGCCTCACTTATCTGAGAATGTGAATAATAATCCTTTCTATTAAAGGCACAAGGCCTGAAGTTTGGAGGGAGGGGACTAGTTGATTATATCGACCGCCAGTGTTTCACTGGTACTTAATTTATTGACCTTGAAAGGATGAAAGGCAAAATCGACCTCGGTGGAATTTGAACACAGAACGTAGCGATAGCTGAAATACAGCTAAGCATTTTGTCCAGCATACTAATGATTCTGCCAGTTCACTGCGTTCAATAATAATAATAACAATAATAATAATAATAATAATAAGAAGAAGAATAATGATGATAATTCTTTCTATGATAGGCACAAGGCCTGAAATTTTTGGAGAAGAGGCAAGATGATTACATCAACCCCGGTGTTTCACTGGTATTTAATTTATCAAACCCGAAAGGATGAAAGGTAAAGTCAACTTTGGCAGAATTTGAACTCAGAACATAGCAACGGGTGACATACTGCTATGCATTTCATTCAGCATGCTAACGATTCTTCTAGCTCACTGCTTTCAATAATGATAATGATTTCTGAGTTAGGCACAAGGCCATTTATTTTAGGGAGGAAGTATATTTGATCATATTGAGCCCATAGTTGACTAGTAACTGTTTTAGTGATCCTAGAGGGATGAAAAGTGAAGTTAACCTAAGGGACACAATTACAGTCTGCGAAGTATTTTATCCAGAACTATAAAGATTTCTGCCATAATAATAATAATAATAATAATAATAATAATAATAATAATAGCAACAATAATGACAATGATAACAATAAGAGAAATATTTGTTTAGCATTTTTAAATATTAAGTATTTTTGAACAATATATAAATACATGGTTATTATATAGCTTTCATAAGTTATTTTGATAAAACCTAATGTTCATACAATATCTCCCCTATAGAAGTGAACTAAGTATTTATAAGTCAAAATACAGGAAGTTATTGAATCAAAACATAAATTTGGTTATAATTTCTTTGTTAGTTAGAATAAAATTATAAAAGAAACAAAAGCTGAGAGAGAAAAACTGTATTAGAGGAATCAGATGTTGTGTGTGAAAGAGGAGACAGACATATGATGTGTATGGAAGTGGAGATGACATTTGGTTACGGAAGTGTCAGGAGATCCAAGTGGAAAAAACCTGAAGAAGAGGAAAACTGAGGAAGACATAAGAAGCAATGAAGATGGATGATAAGAGGTTAAACCTCACTGAAAAGATGATAAAGATCCAGAACAAGTAGATGAATCTTTTCCTGATGATGTACTGGAAAAGACTTGTCTAATCTATACAAGTATAGAGAAATGGATGCTAAAATAATGGTGATAATTGTAACATTGGAAACTTTTACCTTTTGCATGTGCAGTCTACCATGTATCATGTATGAGATGAGGGATAAAAAGATCTTTTACATAACTGAAATTAAAGTTCTAATGAGGTAAAAAAAATTAACTAGTTTTATTGAAAATTTATTCTCAGAAGGGACAAGGGAGCAAACTCCTGAAAATCTCAATTAGCCTTTAACATCATCATTATTTATTGTCCATGTTCCAAGCTGGCACAGGAAGGATCCAGTGGGCTCAAGGATTGCATCGTGTTCCATTATCTGCTTTAGCATGGTTTCTACAGCTGGATGCCCTTCCTAATGCCAATCACTTTACAGTGAGTACTGGATGCTTTTTACGTACCACCAGCACTAGTAAGGTCACTATGAACCCTGAGTAGAAAGGTAGAACTTGAGGACTTGACAAACTCACAACAACTTGGAGCCATGATGAAATGCATCCAGTTACCTCTTGTAAAATGGTTGGTAATAAGAAGGGTATCACGGATGTCACACCCCTGGCTATGCCTAAGATAACAGTAACTCCCAATAAAATGTGATTCAGATAGAGACAAGCCATCCAACTCATAATAGAAGAGAAAGAAAATGTAAAATGATGAAGGAGATGACAATGATTTGTACAAGAGAATCTCATATATACCATCATCATCATCATTATTTAATATCTGTTTTCCATGCTAGCATGGGTTGAATGGTTCAACAGGATCTGACAAACTGGAGAACAACATCGAGCGCCAATGTCTGCATTGGTATGGTATGGTTTCAATGGCTGGATGGCCTTCATAATGCTAACCACTTTACAGAGTATACCAGGGGCTTTTTTCATGGCACTGGCTCAAGAAGAGAGCCATCAACCATCAAATAACTTGCAAGACAAGGCCCTTCAATTGAGTGTAGGGAGAATGTAATATTGAAGGAAGTGGCTTTATGCCAGGTGTTGAGTGGTTTAACTGTGATAGAGAGGCAGGGACAGGTGTCTTGCTGTAGAGAAGATACATTTCTACCCCAGCTGGAATGATAGAAAAGATGATGGTGATGAGGTACCAGGGTGTATCCATAAGCTACAAGAAGGCAAATATAAGAGAAATTAGGGACAGAAGCTCAGGAATGATGGGTGGGTAAGTTGTTTCTGATCCTTATACATGCTTAAGGCTATCTCAGTTAATTGAAAGATATAAATAACATAAAATGAACATTTTAATAAAGAAACAAATACAAAATTTAGTTTGGAAATAGCTTCTTGATAAAACTCTGTTTGAATAATACAAACAACAGTTATAATAAAATTAAAATAAGAAAGGGGGAAAAAAATCGTACCTGGCTGAAAAAAAAAAAATCACATAAGCAACATTAATTTATGTGATTATTTTGAAGGGAAAATAGCAATGAGTTGTAAGTTTAAGTGGGAAAAGCATGAGGGTGATTAGCAGAAGGTGTGGGGTTTGAATCCTAACTAGGACTAGCTTTCCATCTTTTTTAATATTTATCTCTATATTTAGATTTAACATACACAAATGAGATCAGATCTGGGCAGGTGATTAAGAAGTTCATTTGATGACCACAAAGTTCCAGGTTTGATACCACTGCACAACACTTTGTATGTACAGTTGTATGCATAAAAGTCCAACCTTTGTTGCAGTGTGGTAACTCATGTGCCTCAGTGACCCTGAGAGATAGGCTAGTGAAGTTCAAGTTCCTGGTAGGAGCTCATATGCCGGACAGGTCAAAGGATAAAGGCCAGACTAATATGGACCACCTCTTCCCAGAAGTATAAATGGGTATGTGTAGGACCTATACCCCTACCTAGAAAAACGCAAAGTTACAGAATCATTAATAACAATTCAAAACTGACAAGACCTGAAAGAAGGCCTTCTCCCAAGGAAACATGATGCAGTGAAGCAAACTCCAAAAGGAATCTGCAGAGCCAACTGGCAAAGCTGAAAAAGGAGTCATCAATGGCCTATATGTCATAGGAAGAAGTAATGTGCTTAAGTAAATAATGTATGTAGAGTGAAGCTGCTTCTTGCTTGCTTGATGGGAGATGTCATCATGTGTACAGCTGACCAAGTCTATCAGTGTTCTGTATCACAGTGCTCTGTATCTGTGCCAGCCCCTCTGCTTCCTCCAAGATGGCATTGAGCCTCTGGAGATCTTCCTTAATCGCATCCAGCTATCTGGCGTGTGATCTGCTATAAGGCCTCTTCCAGCCTACAGCTACTGCATCGATTGAATGTAAAGCCCTGGAAGGATGATCTAGCAGGAGACAGAGGATATGTTCGTACCAACACATGTGACGGATAGCTATGAGGCGGGAGGCTGTGAGCTGATGCATGCACACATGTAGTTCTTCGTTGGAAAGATGATGATACCATTTTGATGTTCTTGATGGTTCCCAGGGCTCTGCTATCGAAGCCATTGATCCTCTTTGTTAGAGTCTTCAAGAGAGGCCATGTTTCTGCTCCATGGAGTGAAATTGAATAATTATAATAGTTTGTAAACTTAAACTGTTAGCTAGGTCAGCACCATCACATGGCTCACATGGGTTCTTAACCTTTTAGAATTTAAACTCACCATATCCACCAACCCAAATATTCTACCAGTTTCATGTTCAAACTGGTCAGATTCAGCCTCTCACACCTATCCTACAATGTCATTCTAAAAATAAACAATCACATCAGCAAAATCTCAAGACTATGACATAGGGTTTAATTAATTCAAAATGATGTGAATTCTTAAGCATTAGATTTTCTAGAGTAAACGTTTAGCTTACTCAGCCAAATTTTGATTCAAGAACTTATTTCTTCTCTATGGAACTAAGGCCAGAAAAGAGGGGTGGGTGGCATTATAATTGATTAACTTAGTATATGGATGTGGAAACTTCTACCAGGTTGCTCAATCTGCTAGAAATAACAGCCAAATCTCAGCTATTTAATCAAGAAGTCAACACTTCATTCATTAGGTCACTGAATTCTCCTCTGGCCTATTTATTTAGTTTTATTCATTCAATCCTGGCAATATTACTTGCTTTTGTTTAGCCCCAGGCAACCCTGAGCTAGCAGGACTATAATCAAATGTATTTCAGCCATGAGCATCCCATCTTTTTTTTTTGTTCAGATGTCATGTATTTAGACACCTACATTATACAATATGACCTTGCTTTGTTTTTAAGACACTAAAGTGCAACATGGTGGATATTTAGCTGCTATTTCTTATTGGGTGAGCAACCAGGTAGAGACCCCCCCTTATATTATAAGAGTGGTTGGCTATTAGTGAAACCTGCAAAATGGCAGTTGAAAAAGATAAACTTGAGAAATAAACATGAAAAAGAACAACGATAATTGGGGGGAAAACAACAGCAACAGTAACAGCAACCACCAAAAGAATAAACGGCTCAGTTAGAAACCTTTAAATAAAATGCAAATGAATTATTTAATAGAGAAAAATATAACAAAAAAACAAAAAGAACTCTCCCCTTGACCACCCCAAACAGAAACCAAATTCACACATACATGAGTCAAATAAATACATAAATAAATGCATAGTGGTGTTAATTCAGTAGACAGGTTTATAAGGAAAAACTGTGGATATAGTGAAGGGAGGGATGGACTATCAGCCTGTGAAGGGAAGGAACCAAGCTCAGCAAGCAGGAAGCAGTATGCAAGTCTTAATTTATCAAACTTGTCGGCTTTTTGATTTTTTTTATTACTCAAAAATTACTTTTCCTCTCCAATCTAATAGTGAAGAGGAGGGATTCCCTTAAAGTGGCAATATTCATTTTGTTATTATCTAATAACACCACCTGACTCTTGAGTGCATTGTAATAAAGTTCACTCTGTTGTGAACAATTAGACCAAACCAAGTCTCCAATCTAAAGCTAGCTTGATATCTTGATCTGCTGTTCCCTGTTGTAATAATTCGTGAATTGCTGTCACTAGTTACCAGCTTTTAAATCTCTTATTTTATTTATTTATAGCTCAGTTCTTTGTCTAACACTGCCTTGTAGAGTTTTATGTCTCCCCTAGACTGAATGAGTCACAACCTCTGATTTTTATTCTTGGTCTAAGTATTGTTTTCAGTCTAATCATAGACAAGGTATTGAAAATACTTGAGTTTGTAAATGTGTTCTGAATCAGAGCTATTGTTAATAGCTCTAACACACAACAGCAGCAGATCTTTATCAAATTTCAACAGATGAATCGTTTAGTAAAGCTACTGACCCTGTAATTTAGTCTTGTTATAAAAGGCACATGCTTTTAACATTAACTAATTAATTGGAAAACTGGAGAGAAGCCTCTATTACAGACAGTTTTACAAGTGAAGTAGTGATGTATCTATCCATATATAACACAAAACAAAGCGATAGCAAATATTTGAACTTGCGTTTTCTTTCTCTTTTGCTTAAAATAAAACTTAAGTAATTTTAAGATAAATGGAAATAACATCTGGCTTTTAGTTGTTGAACAACAAAGAAGTATTTTTTTTCCTTTCTGGATGAACTGTTTAAAGATCTGAAGAAGCTGGAGAATGTAGTAGTTTTCTGAAAAAAAGCATTACTTCACATTTTACAAAACCCATCTAAGAAATATGAAGATAACCATATCATGGCATAACACAGTTCCTTTAATGGGTCTTTTTTTTAATATCAGTTGCTCAATCTATCTATGCTAATAGAATGACCTCCATATTAATAGAATACTCTTGTTATAAGGGTCAAATGAAATAGCACTATTATATATAGATATACTCTTTTTTTCCATACCTGCCATCTCTGATGGGCACACAGTTAATACATAACTGACCAGTTACCTAATATCCAGTGCAAAACTGATTGACTGTAAAGGATCTAGAATACTGTATACTATACTGTTTTTCTGGTTTTCTCCTCCTCCATTTTTGTTTCTACTAAGGCCTAATAATGGAACTATAACTCTTGATATGCCCAAAGAATTTCAAATTTCCATTGTTGGCTCATTTCCATTAATTTTATTCTATAACACTATAGTTATTCTATAACTAATAAAATTCAATTTTATGTCAGGATAACCAAAATTTCATGCAATTATTTCTGATTATAAATAAATTATTAGAAATATTGTATCTTTTTTTTTAGACATATTCAAAATAGGATTCCTTCTAAATATAAATACAAGGCAAAATCTTTTTCCTTCCATTCGACCACAGTCTCAGTATGTAAAATTCTTTGAACAGAGCGTCTTCAAACCAGAACACAATGCTTTGATTAACTAGAGAAATACCTGAATAAATACAGATTCACGGCGCCTTCCAATCTGAACAATTTCTCGCCCAATACTTTCATCATTGTGTTTGTCTTTATAGCAAAAGGAGAGACAACAAAGAAATGAAAATATAAAATAAAAAAAAGTAAAATTGGGTCATATTTCATGACCAGCTGTAAATAAAATAAAAGCTTAGAAATTGAGTGCTTTTAAAGATAGAAACAGTTCAAAAAGTGTGCTGTAACTACTGGTGAAGTGTGGTCAGAGCTAAGGTGTCAATTTAGAGTAGTAAACCCAAAGTTGTTTCGTTTATGATGATGCCCCAGCATGGCCACAGACCAGAAGTTGAAACCATTAAAGGTGTAATAAAATTTTGAAGAGATTTTCCTGAAATTTGAAGTACTATTAAAATATAACTTGAAAATTAGTAATGTTATTCAACAGGGTACATAGCTTGGAAATCATGGAGCCTCTCCATGTCAGTCTGCTATTTCTCTGCATTGGGAGGTCATAAATCTTGTATTATGGACATATGATTAGAATGTCATAGTGAAGAATCACAAGATGGATTCTTCAAACCAAGCCAATAGACAAGAAACCTAGGTGTAGACTGAAAACAAGATGGTTGGATAATATCCATAATCTCAGTTGGTCACACTTGAGAGTCCATCCAGAGAGTGCAGACAGTTGCTTCTGATAGGGCTTTATATAAGTGGTGACCAAAGGCTCTACTTCTTACCCACAACCCTCTCAGGACGGACGGAAATAAAGGCTTATTTTAGAACTTACATCAACCACTTTATACAAGAGTACACTGTAATAACAGCAGAGAGTTACATTTACTACTTGTGTATGCGTTAAATTACTATAATTTCTTGAGTAAACCAAACCAGTTAAATGTGTAAGTCTAGCTTACACAAGCAACGTATGGTATCCATTACTATTTTGATTTAGCTTTCTATATTTGAGATAAAAGTTAGTTCAGTTCTGTTTGTAGTAGATAAGTGTATATTAAGCTGGGTCATGTTCTGAGTTATCAACAAAAATGCAGGTCATTTATGCTTGTTTAAGAGAGTTCCACTAAATAAAGCTATCACAATTGAATGGTCTAGGACAGGCCTGGCCAACTTGAATTACATTGCAGGCTACTTTAATCACAGAAAGTTTTTTAAGGGCCACTTGTATACTGACAGAATTGAAAGCATTTTATTTTCTTATGCTATTATTACAATAATGAATGAATGATTGTTGATTCAATATGGAATATTATTGCAAAAACAGTAATTCCTTTTCTTTTTCACTTTTCATTACAATCTTTAATTCTTGATAAAAATTTTAAAATGTTTGTTTAAATAAACCCATTTTAAGAAAGTATTAAGTGGGCTGCAAGATAACAGTCATGAAACCTTGACTTGTGCATCTGTTTGTTATATAGTTATCATACTCACTACCTATCATCTTTCATTTTCTTTAAGCATTTAAACAACCTTTTAAAATGTAAGTGATTCAAAAACCTCATGATAGATTCATAGAATATCCTCAAGGACTTTCTGGGTCCAAGAACTTTTAAGTCTAAAAAGCCTTTTCTTTTCATTTTTGGTCAAAGAAAATGTTTCTCATTAGAAATTTTTTCTCTTTCTGTTTTGATAGATAAAATTGTTTCTGTATAAGATTAATAATTGAAACTTTGGACTGGCCATTGGCTCTGCTCAACCTAACAGAAAGTTAATCTCAGTGAATTGACTTCAAAATTACAAAACTATATTAGTGGATTTATCTTTGAAAATAGACTAAAGGATGAAGAATGAACTTCAAAAATGTTGACTCCACAGATAAGCTAAATAAAAAAAATTAAAAAAACCAAATAAATAAGTAAAATATACAAAAAGAGATATATTAAAGGAACACACAAAAACAAATGTATATATATTTGTTTGAGAGACAGAGAGAGAGATTAAACTTAGAAAACATATTGGGTTCTGATACACATAACAAATATTTTTTTAAGTCTCCATAAATTTTCACTTCATTAGAAATTGGTTTGCAGTTGGTTTTAGCTCTTTGGAAATAAAGCTCTGAGACATTTCTACACTGAAGAAAACAAACAATTTTTATGATATGCAAAATAATATAAAAAGGCTATTATTATTTAACATCCTGTAAAATAAAATGCCCAAACCTCAATAGACATAGAAAGATCATAAATATTCTTGAAGTAATCAGCTCATCTTTCTCGCCATAAAAAAATAGTAAGCTGTTGACAAATCAACCTGATGATTCTCAAGGATTAAATTTGAAATTCAAATGAACAACAATATCAACAGAAACATAATAAATATAAATCTGCAACTAAAAGTCAACAATACATTTAATATTTAGATGAGGTGCCTCACTACGATCAGAACCCAGTGGGTGGAACCAGTAAAAGAGTATAAAGAAACAAACAGTAACATAGTTAATATGGAAGTTAGAGAGTAAAGAAAATTGAAGATAGAATTATGATATACACATTTTAAAAAATATTTGCAGCATTTACAAAGTTATAAGGAAAATATTTTCATTTTCTCTAAATTACAAATGCTTAGAAATGAAAAAAAAAAAAAGAGGTAATTTATTAGAAATAAGTATCAAGAACAACTTCACACTCATAAACCTTACCTTGAATTCATATTCATGCAACAATTTCCTAATTATCATTTCTTAATTATTCCTGATTTAACATCGACAAAATTAATCTGGTCTTCAGTGATAAAGTGACATTAAATGTTAATTTGGTAACCTCTTCCAATAAATTATCTTGGGCTAGATAGAAGTTGGAACTAAATATGTTACTGGCCTATGAGAGGTAGAAAATACCAAAAGAGAACAACTGTGTCTGATAATCTTTTAAACCCTTTGATAGTAACCCACCCAAGATTGGCTTTGGTCCTATGATGCAAACTTCCTATTTCAAAGTGATTTAAAACTTTGCAACAAAATTCCATGTTAAATTATGTTCTAAACACCATCTTCTAACACAAGGTCGAATTCTTGATGTGGTGTGGCGGCTTGTATGCCTCAATGACCCTGAGAGCTGCACCATCAAATGGTTTGAAAGGAGTTGGCAAGTCGGAAGATTGCATGAATGCATGAAGCTCTGCTGTTTGCTTTGGCATGGTTTCTGCAGCTGGATGTCCTTCTTAATGCCAACCACTTTAGGAATATACTAAGTGCTTTCTTATGTGGCACCTGCAGCAGTGAGGTCACTAAATAACTTACAAAACAAGACAAGGCCACTCAACTGAGGGGTGAGTAGAATTGAGGGAGGTGGCTTTGTACCAAATGATGAGAGGCTAGAGTATGATAAAGGGACAGAAATAGGTGTCATGGGTACTTCAATAGGAGGGAGAAGGGAGAGGAGAGAGAAGATTATCTGATATATTGTACATCATTGTTTTACTAGTCCTTGACCATTAAAGAATAAAGTCATTCAAGACAGGGTTAACATGATGAAAAGTGTGACATGGAACAAATAGTATTAATTAACCCTAAAATGCCTAAATCATCAATATGCTTGAGAAAATAAATACTGGTCTTTTTCAGCTGATTTAAGGGCAGGGACGATGTTTGATGTAAAAACAAATATCTTATATCATATATACATACTTGTTTACAAACACATGATGGGAATGGATAGGAGTAACTGGTTCCAACCACTGGCTCTGCCCAGGGGCACCTCATCTAATATATATATATATATTTATAAAGGATAAAACCATTATTTAGAATAATGATCATATCAAGTGGCCTGCAGGGAAAAAATTCTGTATAGGTAATAATAATAATATAAATATAATTATAATGCATATATAACTAAAATGCTAGCAATTTAGCATTATTAGTGTTTATATGCAATAATGCACAACATGATCAAATGGTTAAGAAGTTCACTTCTCAGTCACAAAGTTTTAGGTTCAAATCTGCTGCACTGCCTCTTGGACAAATAATACTTCAGATCAACCCAAGGCATGTGAATGAAATTTTATGGACAGAAACTTTGTGGAAGGCTGCCTGTTAGACTGTTTGTTATTCAAATGAGACAGAATAGAACAATAAAATAAAATACTTAGATATTTTCTTTAAAAATTATTTTAACTCTTTTACTGCAGAAATCAGAGATATCCACTCAAAATTTTGTTAACTTTAACTGTGGAAAGCAATTTTTATACAAATCTATCTTTTGACGAGGAATGTCATGTTTGAAATTATTTTTCGTTGACACAAAATTAAGTTTGTTGAAGCAGTGTAACTTGCAAGAAATACCAATTCTAATTTTTGGTAGATATTTAACATCATTACAGGAATAACCATAAATTTTAAATTTGCAGTTAAAGGGCTAAAATTATTATTTTCAAGGGAAGCATTCAACACAAAGTCATCATTTGGTATTTGTTAGAATTTTCCTCTGTATTGCTGATATAAAAACAACTTATCATGCAATCTTGCTATCTTGCCTTTCAAGCTGTGAAAAGTTTGACAACATAGAATCATAGAATTTACCAAAACTATACTAGAAAACATTAATTAATACAAATCTGTAAACTAATTAATTTTCTGATTTTGATTGCTTGTGAAAAAAACGAGATTGAAAATAAAGACTAACCTTTTTGATACCAACCCGCCTGAGACAATGATACAAATTTCCCATTTAAAAATTATCTAAATTAAAACCTTCCATCAAAATTTCAGATTAATTTGTTCCAAACACTGGTTTAATACTGACAAAATCATTTACAGAATTCCTCATTATTACCAAATTAAATGAAACAAAGACATTGTATTTCAACAGAGATATAGTAATAAAAAAGGTTAAGATTTAAATACAACAGGATTAAGATTAAGTAGTAACCTTATAAGAGCGACTGAGTCGTGCAAATACTTTCTCTTCGTGTTTGTCCTTGGCCGTGAATGAAAGCCGTATTCTGTCATGAGTGTCTTCAGGGGCAGTACGTTCTTCATTGTAATTTTTGTTAAACGTTTGTTTAGTTGTATTTGATGAGGACAGCAATCACAAGCATGTCATTTGGGGGAAGAATCGGCAGATGAATAAATGTAATGCCCAGGAGCAAAGCAGGATGGAAGATGATAAAGAAAAGAAAGAAACAAAGAAAAAATGTAAAAAAACATAAATAAGTGAAATGGAAGTGGTTGAAAATGCAAGGCATATCAATAAATTCATCAAAATACATCATAGTTTTAGTATCATGCACAACACTGAAGTGTCATAGTAATGTGATAATAACCCTTTCTACTATAGGCACAAGGCCTGAAATTTGTGGGGAGGGGACAAGTCAATTACATTGATCCCAGTGTTTCACTGGTACTTAAATTATCGACCCCGAAAGGCTGAAAGGCAAAGTTGACCTCAGTGGAATTTGAACTCAGAACATAGCGACAGACGAAATAGCACTAAGCATTTCGCCCAGCGTGCTAACGATTCTGCCAGCTCACCGCCTTAGTAGTAATAATAATAATAATAATAATAATAATAATAATAATAATAATAATAATATTGAGTAAGAGAGACAAATACTGTCAGATCATTGATGTAACTATACCAAATTATATGAATGTTGTGAGTAAAGAGGTTGAAAATACCACCAAGTACTCCGAATTGAAAGTGGAAATGGCAAGACTGTATGGAATGCAAGAGGGTAATGTAAAAGTGACACCAGTGGTGATCGGAGTATTGGGCTCAATGCCATTGAAACTTCAAGACTTGTTAAGGCAACTGGAAATCCCACGCAAGATTGATGTCTTGCAAAAAGCAGCCTTATTGGGCACAGCACACATCTTAAGGGAAGTATTATCTGTCTGAGGTCCCTGTTGTGACTTGACAGATGACTAAATACTCCGGTGCATTTTTACCTACACTGTGTTACAAAGGAATAATAATAATAAACACTTTTTAAGGCTTGTGCATAACAAATGATAAAAGAAAGTTTTCAATATTCCTCTACATACATACACATCCTTATTCATTCATCTACATGAATGATGACCAAAATATCACTCAATGATATATTCAGAAGTGACTAACAATCCCCTTTCCTTGTCAATGCACTAGCAACTCTGGACTCACTCAGCCCATCTGTTCCTGGTCTATTCCCACGACTATGTCACTATGTCTTATAAGACAGAGCCAGGTAGATTTTTCAGCAGTCATGCTGTGCTATGATTCTGGATTTAAGGAAACCTTGAGAGTATCCTTGCAGTGTTTGTACTGTGCACTAACAAAACATTTGCCTTATACTGTGACAGGACTACTTATTTTGCCAGCTGAGTGGGCTGGAGCAATGTGAAAGGAAGTTTTTTGTTCAAGAACACAATGCATCACCCAGTCCAGGAACTGAAGCCAAAATCTTAGAATCATAAGTCTAACACCCTAACCAACAAGCCATGCACCTCCACTGCAATGCATCCCTGTTATCTGCACTACACACTGAAGCACTGCTTAACACTGTTTAGCATTAATACATTGCAGTGTAAGCCCACAGGACTGCAACATAGTATTGTCAACATGATTATATGATTTTGTTAATATCAAGTGGTTAGTAATCAATTAAGAATTAGCAGGAACAAGCCAAAACAATATGTTCAAAGACTTCAACTACAAAATAAAGTGATGAAGAAAGCAAAAAATATTAGGGAGATAACAGTGACAGCTCTTTAAGGACAGATTGTGGTAAATATCACACATGAAGCATTTTGCATAAGAGCTGGACGGATGTGTTTTACAGACAGAATTGTTTTGTCTAAATATTGATGCAATGCTTAAGATATTTCAAAAATAATTTGTGTGTGTGCGTGTGTGCATGTTTATGATCTACAATGTGTGTAAGTGTGTTTATGATGTATGTATGTGTATGAGCATATATGTTTGGAGTTGCTACTGTGATTGTTGCTGTTGCTCCAAATCAACCTTGATCAAGCAGGCTTAAGATCAAGGGCATTCCATTTATGACCATCCCATCTAGCTAATGCATTCTTTCTTCAATTAAGACAGTAGAGTGTAAGTTGAGAGGAATTTGGCTGCTTTTTCCAGCAGGTGAAGGCATCAGTATGGGAATGAAATTTGCTTAGTGGGTGCAAACACAGGTCCAACCCAAGATGTTGAAATTGTTTTCATTGCCCCCTCACCTATACAAGGGAGCTTCTATTTGATCATTCACCCATAAGCTTGGGGGGTCGTGCTTGCATCCCCCCCCCCAAGCTTATGGGTGAATGATCAAATAGAAGCTCCCTTGTATAGCAAATTACATCACCAAAATGTCTGTCATGAAGGAGGTTAATGAAAATTAAAGGAGAAAAGGAAAAGATCAATGACTGGATTGAGTATTTATCAGATTAGTAAAGACTAAGTATTTCAGAGATTAGTAAAATGTTAATAAATACTAATAAATACAAGTTTTTAATAGTTTAGTTTCCTGTATAAACATTGAGCCTTATATTTCCTGTATAAACATCAGGCTTCAAATTTCCCATATGAGAATCTAGCCTCGTGTTCCCTCATATGAGCCTTATATTTCCTGTTAAGCACTAAACACCAATCATATTTCCTATATAAACATTAAGTCTCAATTTCCCTGTATAAACACCAAGATCTATGGTCTTTGTATAAATATTACTGCTTATATTTCCTGTATAAACTTTGAGCCTCATGTTGTTGGCACTCCGTCGCTTACGACGTCGAGGGTTCCAGTTGATCCGATCAACGGAACAGCCTGCTTGTGAAATTAACGTGCAAGTGGCTGAGCACTCCACAGATACGTGTACCCTTAACGTAGTTCTCGGGGATATTCAGCGTGACACAGTGTGACAAAGCTGGCCCCTTTGAATTACAGGCACAACAGAAACAGGAAGGAAGAGTGAGAGAAAGTTGTGGTGAAAGAGTACAGCAGGGTTCGCCACCATCCCCTGCCGGAGCCTCGTGGAGCTTTAGGCGTTTTCGCTCAATAAACACTCACAACGCCTGGTCTGGGAATCGAAACTGCGATCCTATGACCGCGAGGTCATTGCGCCTCTACTTGAGCCTCATGTATACCCTGTATAAGCACAAATTCTCATTTATGTCATTGCAATTTAGAAATTTTGAGAGACATGAAATAAGTCATTTTTAATAGTGAGGCTCAAAGTAGATAAGGCTACAAATAGCATATGGGGTTGTGGCAAGCGTTGTCATGGCTAAATAATAATAAAAGGAACAGAGCAGAGTTACATCCCCTTCCTCTGTTGTCGGAAGTTGGCGCTTTGAGGGTACTGTACTCCCAGCAGTCTTTGCGCCATAGCATTTCCGGTGGAAAGGTATATAAACTCTAGATGGACATTTCGTCTCTTTTATCTTATTCGGCACGATTCACAATTGGACTGAGCTCATGACTCCTGGCTCTTGGAGTGGTTGGCTTGTTTTTTTCTTAGCCATTACAGCTACCTCATTATGTAGCTGGCACATTCCTTATTCTCTTATGTTCCAGCACAAATCAGGTACTACTAAAGCAGCGCGGACCCGAACGCGCAGTCGCGCGTCCGCACTAGCTAGTCTTGAGTGGTCGATCCTATCCCTAACCCGCGTGTGCAAATGAATACGTGTTTGGGGTTAGGGTTAGGAATAGGGTTAGGAATAGGGTTAGGGTTAGGGTTAGGAATAGGGTTAGGGTTAGGAATAGGGTTAGGGTTAGGATCGACCACTCACGTCTAGCTAGCGCGGACGCGCGACTGCGCGTTCGGGTCCGCGCTGCTTTAGTAGTACCCACAAATCACATAAGACGAACTTTTAACCATTAATGCCAACTGGTTTATCGTCCAGCCAACTACTGACCAACTAATTTTCACTAGCCATGAAACAACCACGTTTGTACATCTTTTACTATTTCACATGCACCTGTAGTAACGCCGTGCGCATGCGTAGTCTCACGCATGCGTGGAATTCAACAAGCAAGCTTTCCCGCTTCATTCTGTCTCTTTCTTGCTGGCCAGCGATAGAGCATGGACGTGTTTAGCTGTCTCTCTCCATCTTTCAGACTTACGCTCGACAGCTCGCTTACATCTACATACCAACGTCCTAACAACCAAGCTCACACACACAGAAGCTGTAACAACAAACAAGAGCTAAAGATTTATATATTTACCACCTGAATAAATGTTGTTTAAGTTGATAGTCTGGAGTTCAGCATTCCGTTATATTTCTAATTTTATGTAGGAAAGTCAGGTATACATCTAAAAGATGTATAACCCACTTTCCTATACCCCTTTCGTAAAAGCAGTTATATAAAAACTTGTTATCTAAACTTTGACTGAATGTTATTTGTCACACCAACGTACATGCAGCTTAACACAACACAAACAAGAAAACTGGATTCATGTTCGATTCCTCACTAAAGGGTCAAAAAATGCCATGGATGGAAAAAGTCAAAAGTTACCCTTGTGTTTACGGAAGATGTGGGTTTGGGTCCCATGGTCAGCCTTTGACTTTGCTTCATGAAATGGGTTTTTTAAACTCAATATCTATACATTATTTACATTATGTACATTTGACGGATATTTGTCCTCATCTTGTTTGTTGTTACACAACGTTTCAGTTGATATACCCTTCAGCCTTCATCAGGTGTCTTGAGGGAAATTTCCGACCTGGTCTCTCATTCCTAGGGTATTTTTCGATGTTATTATTATTATCATTATTCAGGTCACTGCCTGGAATTGAACTCAGAATCTTGAGGTTAGTAGCTCAAGCTCTTAACCACTACACCATATGCCCGTGGGCATAGCCGTCAAATGTAAATAATGTACATAATTCCTCATCTCTTAAATATAGAACTGTCAATATCTATATATTATTATTTATAACTTTATCTACTTTGAGTTCCACAATTAAAAACCAATTCTTATTTTTTCTGTATAAACATTCAGCCTTATATATACAGCATAAACAAACCTCACATTTCTTATGTAGTAACTGTTTATAAACACACAACATTTGAGAAAGACTTAAAATTTCCCAACTTCATATTTTCTCCCCTCAAAAAGTTCCAAGCATTTGTTCTGATTCTTTCTGAATGGTTCATCTCTCAGCTTAAAGCAATTACAGTTAGCACTGCAGACACTTTTGCCATGCTGATGAAGATACTAGCTGGCATCTAAAATATAATAGCTGTGTAGATGAGTATTCTAAATTGGACAACTCTATAAAGAGGCATTTGCCAGTTCTGCAGCTCCAACCAATATAATAATCCTTTCTACTATAGGCACCAGGCCTAGAGTTTGGCAGAGGGGAGTCAATTACATCAACCTCAGTATGTAACTGGTACTTATTTAATCAACTCTGAAAGGATGAAAGGCAAAGTCGACCTCGGCGGAATTTGAACTCAGAACATAAAAAGGGATGAAATGTTTTTAAGCAATTTACCTGGCGTGCTAATGATTCTGCCAGCTCATCGCCTTTCCAACCAATGTAATAATATAATAATGATTATAACCTAATTAAGTGTTCAAACTACATAAATATAACATTCATTCAAAAATATTTGTTCACATCCAAAGCTATTTCAACACTCAATAAAATAAAACAAATTATCAAAAAAAAAACCCCCACTCAAAAAGCAAAACCAAAAATATCCAGTGATTATAAGAAATATAATACAATTTACAAGATCGATAAAGAGTCATTGTTTAGACTGCAATATTGTTGCAATACTTGTGATTATAGGATGAAAGATATAATATACATATTATGAACAGAACAACACAAACAATATAAAACAAACCAATTTGATAAACGATATAACAACAATATCAGGTTTCTGTCATAGATAATATAAGATCATATTTATATCATATGTTTACTGAAAAGCAAAAAAATCATTATTGGGGTATTACAGAAATAAATGAGAATACAATATCACAGTCATGTGACGAAGGACACAATACAGCTTCAAAGGTTCATTTAAAAAAAAAAAACGACTACACATTGTGCATGCTTTAAAATATTTTCAGAAGTTTCTTTAGTCTTTCCTTACTCTAGTCCTTTCGCTCTTTCTCTTCCCCTCTCACTCACCACATAAGTAAATAAATATATATAAATATATACAAATTTATAAGGGGCTCCTTTCAATTTCTGTCAACCTAGTTCACTCACAAGGTTGTGATCAGCTTGGTGCTGGAGTAGAAGACACTTGCCCAAGGTGATGTACAATGGGATTGAACCCGAAACCATGAAGTTAGGAAATTAGCTTCTTAACCACACAGCCATGCCATTGCTTCACAAAGTTATTCCTTGCTATGAATATTGAATCAAGGTGAAGCATGTTGCTATACTAGGCACCAGTCCAAATGATATAATATGATTTTTATATATGACTAGCTAAAAAGCTGCACTCCATGCAAACTTTTAAGCTAGCTCCTGTGAAGGGCTAATTGGGCCTGCAACCCAAAACTAAAGAGCATGACTACAATATGTCTATAATGACTATATGTCCAGGTGGTGCTTGGTCAGAGGTTAAGGACAGATGAGAATTAATTCTGCAATGCAATCATTCAACTGTTGGCTAATTTGTCCCAAAGTTCTTATCACCGTCATCATCATCATTCTTATCTCAACATAAAATTAATGAAGTGAATGTCATTTATCTCTGTCTTGATCTCTGACATCATCTGACAAACGCCAAACAAGATGGTGTGAATCAACCTGCTAGAAATAGCAACCCAAATGCTTTTAATTCAGATCCCAATGCTGGATGTTCAAGAACCAAATAAAAGGTAGGTTTTCTATCCTGAGATCATCCTGATTCCAAAAAGGTATATGTCTATATAGAGCAAATGTAGACAGGGATCCTGGACAAACAGGCTGACAGACAGAATTTCGTGTTTATTAATACAGAAGCTTAAGCTGCTCTGCTATATTTTGCTAAATGTTGTTTATTTCTGAAGAAATTTACTCCAGTATTGTACTGTTTGTACAACCCTGCTTCCCTAACAACAACAATAACAACACAACAACAACAATAATAATGTTAAGAATAACAACAACAATAATTATAATAATAATACCAGTAATAATAATAATAGCAAAAATAATAATGATAATATTGGTAATAATAATAATACTGGTAAGAATATCAACAACAAACACAATAATCATAATAACGACAATAATGGCTTAAATTTTGGCATATGGCCAGCAGGTTGGGTGGGTGGGGGGCTAAGTTGATTAAATCAACCCCAGTGTTCAACTTGTACTTATTTTATCGACCCCAAAAGGATGAAAGGCAAAGTCGACCTCAGCGGAATTTGAACTCAGAATATAAAGATAAATGAAATGTTTGCTAAGCATTTTGCCTGGCATGCTAACAATTCTGCCAGCTTACCACCCTAATAATTAATAATAATAATACTTTCTACTAAAGGCACAAGGCCTGAAATTTTGGGGGAGGGGATTAGTCGATTACATCGACCCGTGTTTCACTGGTACTTAATTTATCGACTCCAATTGATGAAAGGCCAAGTCGACCTAAGAGGAATTTGAACATTATAATAATAATAATAATAATAATAATCCTTTTATACAATAAGCACAAGGCCTGAAATTTAGGGGTGGGGGTTAGTTGATTACATCGATCACAATGCTCAACTGGTCCTTAATTTATCAATCCTGAAAGGATGAAAGGTAAAGTCAATCTCAGCATAATTTGAACTCAGAATGTAACGACGAAAGAAATGCCGCAAAGCATTTTGTCTGGCGTACTAATGTTTCTGCCTGCTTACCGTGTTAGTAATAATAATAATAATAATCCTTTTTACTATAGACACAAGGCCTGAAATTTGGGGACAGGAGTATAGTCGATTACATTGACCCCAGTCCAAAGCTGGTACTTATTTCATTGACTGCAAAAAGACGAACGGCAATGTTGACCTCGGTGGAATTTGAACTCAGAGCATAAAAGATAGGTGAAATGCTGCAGAGTATTTTGTCCAATGGGCTAACGATTCTGCCAGCTTACTGCCATAAAAATAATAATAATAACAATAACAACATTGACAATAATAATTGTTATAATAATAGTTCCGGGCATAGATATAAATTGGCGAACGAAATATTTTTATTGTAATTTATATTAAATAATACAAATGATGATTTATATAATTAATATTTATGATATATAGTATTAATTATAATTGTTATATTTTAATAATAATAATAATTTCAATAATAATAAGGATTTATACAGTCTTGTTAATGATTTACATTAAGAATAATATTAATGAGGATTCATATTAAAATTAATGATTATTAATAATAATAATAATGGTATTTATTAATAATAATGATAATATACTGCTCTATTAATTGTAGTAACAACAAAGATTTATAAATCAACGTTTTACATAAGCAGGTGACTACAAATTTAGGTAGAATTTAATAATAATAATAATAATAATAATAATAATCATATTCATAATCTCAATCACTGACCTTCAAAACCAAGATCAGAAGCCATTTCAATGGATAAGGTGGGGATTTTGAAGAAAGAGAGAGAGGGTTTGGTCATAGTTGCACAGGGTGAAGCAATCAGAACAACATACATGAATAACAATATACATATGGAAGACATCTTGGATGCATGTAGAGTGTGTGGTGAAAGAGAAGAGATAGTTGCACATGCAGTTTCTTCTGAAGATGGAATACTTTTTCAGAGAGTTTAGAAGAACTGGATACAAGACAAAGTCGATACAATTGTGCATTGATGAATCTGTAAAAAATTTAGCTTTGATGATGTGGAAAGATGGAATGACCATAAGACAACACATCCTTGAAATGATCATGTAAAGGTATTTAAGGGATACAAAAATTCAAATGGATAAGCAGAAGGAATAATCACACCCAGATAGCATCATGCTCAGTATAGAGTAAAAGAGTGTTGCTTAATCAATGTTGTTCGTCACTTTGATACAAGATTAATAGGCAAGGAATGAGAGTAAATAGGAAAATACTAGAACCTAAAATATGAAGAGCAGAAAATCTGGAATTGTAATAAAGTTGCCAATTATAAGAGAAGCTTTAGGATCAGTTACAAGAAGTTTAAATGGTTGATTGAAGGTGTTGGATATTGAGATGAATTTCCTGATTCTATAGAAAGACTGTTTTGCAAGGCATGGATCAGAAGAAAGTTGCTGGATGCAATTGTCATTTGTATGTTCAAAAGCTCTTTAGCTTTCTGGCTATGTTCTGATATTTCTCAACTACCTCAGTTTTCACGAAAGCCACTCTGCTTTCATATTTGATTGCAAACACAATCATCTTATACAATTTGTCTTTGTGTCCATCAAGATCATATCTCATCCCCTTGTTTCAATAATATGGTCAGTCTCCATGAAGAAATCCTATAAAATCCTGCAATGGTCATTCACCATCCCAGTCTTTTGACTCGTGTTTATATCAATTTTCCATCACTTCAATTCCAGAGACTTAACTGACATCCAAATTCACTCTTTTACTGACACTGTTGTAGTGCACCTGAGCACTATACACAATAATTTCATTATTATTATTACATAATACCATGTTTACTTGTATACTCTTTTTGTGCTAAGTTTACTGCATTCTCTTAAAAGATCATTCATAATTTCTTCCCTTTTTCAACACCTTCTGCATTTGTTGTCTGAATGAGTTTCATTAACATTTTTCTTTATTAAATTCATTATAATGGCTTCTTCCTGAGCAGTTGCATTTAGTGATTCAGCTTCTCATTATCATTATCATTATTATTATCATTATTATTATTATTATTATTATTAATCAGTAGTGTAAATTTTACTTCTACAATTGCTTCATGTCCTCATGTCCAACTGACATAAATATGTCAAACATCAGCAGAATTACGAGTTATTCACTGGTACAAACCCAAGTGTATAGTAACCCACCATATAAAACTGGTTTTACATTCATAATCTGCAAATGCACAGCCATGGCATCAATAACATAGTGAAACATAAAGTCCTTGGCACCGATGAGATAATTTTGAACACATGATCAACGGTGCCAAGAAGATTATTACACACATTTCACTATTAAAATAGCTGATGGATTTTTCTGATGACAAAGAAGCATTTCATGACAGAAAATGTCAAGTGCATCAGAACAATTGGCAAGGAATGAGAACAGAGTTTTAAATGTTAGAAGAGAGGGACGAAAATAAATGATAGTTGAAAATAGAGAAAGAATGTGTGTTAATGTGATACCCTATGATAAAAGTGATAAAAAGAATGGTGTGGTGTGGTAAGGACAGAAGAAATATGATATACACTGAAAAGATTATATACACACACATATATATATATATATACATACATATATATATATACATATATATATATATATACATATATAGGAAGGAATTTCAACCATGTTTCGTGGTCTGCTACCACAACAGCTCCTTTATAGGATCCAGTTAGCTGAAGACATCATCAGGAGGAACCACATCCGGTTTCGGCCCCTACTCCTCTACCGTTTTGACGTGGCGGGGCCCCTCCTTTCGGAGGTGTCTTCAGCTCTGGTGTTGGGTGCATGTCTTCTTTCTTCTATTCCCTGGCCCCTTCGATGCAGCATCAACGAGTGTCAGCGTATATATATATATATATATATATATATATATACACATATACATATATATATACATACATATACATACATATACATACATGTGCATATATATATACATATGCATATATATATATATATATACACATATATATATGTATATATGTATGTATGCATGTACGTATGTATGTATGGTGACAAAATAAATAACAACAATATATTAAGAAAAGACGTAAGACTGGGGAAAAAAATCGATTAAAATATTTATCAATATTAAAACAGTGTTACATATACAAAGGGAGAGAAAAACAATTGAGTATAGAAGTTATATAAACATATACATAAATATATAAATGCATATGGAGTTTAGTGTCTGCTTACCCTTTTTGTCTTTTTTTCCTGGGAGCAGAAAATATATAAGCAATTAATCAACTTATGCCCACACACATACATATGTGTGCACATATACACAGATACAGACAAAACAGATGCACATACAAACACACACATGCAAATACACAAATATATCATTGTCCCTTTTAGCATTCATTTTTTGATGATGGTAGGAATTGAGTGAGTCTAGTGAGAAGTTTTGAGTTTATTTTAGGAGAGGAAGTTATAACTGTCCTAGATTACTGTACTTTTACTATATCTTTATGACACATCTTATAAGCTGAGCTGCTAACTTTTTGTTCTATATTGAAGGAGACAGCTGTAACAGCACTTTGAACATACCCTAATAAACACTGATTGTAACAGCTGACTAGTTTGCAGAATGCAGACAAGATATGAAAAGAATTTCAAAGCTCATAATGCAATAAAGTTTTGTTAAACTGGGCAAAAATGCTACAGAAAATTATGAAATACTCCAGAATGCTTATTGATTAACTTGTATGAGCTGAGCATCTGTTTTTTGTTGACACAAGAGGTTTGTGGATTGTAGAGGAGGTGAGAGACAATGAAAAGTGTGGGAGTAAGAGGGACATCAGAGCATTAGAATTGGTTGAGAAAATTGGCAATTTTCTGGATGAAGACTGTCGTGTGTCTATAAAGATAATAAACATACAGTTTGGAGTTGGTGTGTCAACTGTACACAGAATTATTCATGAGGATCTGATCATGTCCAAAGATTGTTCCCTAGGTGCAGGAGTGGCTGTGTGGTAAGTAGCTTGCTTACTAACCACATGGTTCCGAGTTCAGTCTCACTGCGTAGCACCTTGGGCAAGTGTCTTCTACTATAGCCTCGGGCCGACCAAAGCCTTGTGAGTGGATTTGGTAGACGGAAACTGAAAGAAGCCCATCGTATATATGTATATATATATATATATATATATATATATATGTGTGTGTGTCTGTGTTTGTCCCCCCAACATCACTTGACAACCGATGCTGGTGTGTTTACGTCCCCGTAACTTAGCAGTTCGGCATAAGAGACCGATAGAATAAGTACTAGGCTTACAAAGAATAAGTCCTGGGGTCGATTTGCTCGACTAAAGGCGGTGCTCCAGCATGGCCGCAGTCAAATGACTGAAACAAGT
>NC_068987.1:15702291-15703677 GCF_001194135.2 Octopus bimaculoides | reverse complement strand
TATATATATATATATATATATATATATATATGTGTGTGTGTCTGTGTTTGTCCCCCCAACATCACTTGACAACCGATGCTGGTGTGTTTACGTCCCCGTAACTTAGCAGTTCGGCATAAGAGACCGATAGAATAAGTACTAGGCTTACAAAGAATAAGTCCTGGGGTCGATTTGCTCGACTAAAGGCGGTGCTCCAGCATGGCCGCAGTCAAATGACTGAAACAAGTTAAAAAAAAAAAATGGTACGCAGTGATGAAACAGAAAGAAAGACACATTGGTGACTGCAGCGAGATGGCTGAGCTTATTTCCGCCAATCCAATAGTACTTGCATTTTTTGGTAACCTGTGACAAAAGTTGGATATACTGTTATGATTCAGAGACAGAGTGCTCAATAAGAAATACCCTCAGTTTCCCGGATTCAAGTCCATGAGGAAGCCCATGATGATCCCCTTTTCCACATGCCCTGGCACTTGTAAAGACATTCGAGCGAGATTGTTGCCAGTGCCGCTGGACTGGCTCCCGTGCAGGTGGCACGTAAAAACACCCACTACACTCTCAGAGTGGTTGGTATTAGGAAGAGCATCCAGCTGTAGAAACTCTGCCAAATCAGATTGGAGCCTGGTGTAGCCATCTGGTTTCACCAGTCCTCAGTCAAATCGTCCTACCCATGCTAGCATGGAAAGCGGACGTTAAATGATGATGATGACGATGACAAAGGACATCATCTACATCCACTTAGTTTCCTTTGGTCAGACGGCTGAAAAGAGTACTCTGTGAAGGTTTTGAGGGATTTCAGGAAGAGATTTCTTTGCAAAAGGCCAGAGCCCTTCCATCCAGGTTGGTGGCATGTGTACCAGGACAATGTACCAGTCCACAATTCCATCCTGGTAACCAACTACTTGACAGAGATGGTCCTCTAAACTGTTCCTCACCCTTCCTACAGTCAAAACCTTGTTCCCTGTGACTTTTGGTTATTTCCCAAGCTTAAAGAAGAACTTCAAGGACCATCATTTTGAAGATATCAAGAAAATGAAGGGAGCTGTGAAAAGAGTCCCGGATATCATCACTTTTGAGGACTTCCATGGGGCCTTCACAAAGTGGTTGGAATGCACTACAAGTGCATTGAAGTCAGAGGATCCTGTTTTGAAGGAAATTAGAGTTTTTGTACTTCTTTGAAATGAATAAATGTCTCTCCTGCAAAAGTTTTGAAACTTCTGGAACACACCTTGAAGCCTGTGAGGTTGCAGAGGTCTTCATCTCATAACAGGCAGATAATAGCTGAGAATGATGATAAAGGATAGACTTAGTTTTCAAATAAATTCTACACTACACCCAAATCATCTTTCTCCTCCTCTCTCTCTCTCTCTCTCTCTCTCTCTCTCTCTC
>NC_068987.1:15693318-15702201 GCF_001194135.2 Octopus bimaculoides | reverse complement strand
TATATATATATATATATATATATATATATATATATAAGAGGGATGACCACTAAGTGGACATCCATTATGCTAGAAGAAGACCACCTATGATCTGACCACTAAGAACAGATTGTTCTCAAGAAAATTCAGCAAACGCCAGAACATAAGCGATGAAAAGATACAAAATCAATCTCTTCTTAGTGGTCAGACCATAGGTGGTCTTCTTCTAGCATAATGGATGTCCACTTAGTGGTCATCCCTCTTACATGTATGTAATATAATTTTTCTGAATCTTCAGATTTTTCAATATGCTAAGCCACGGGTTTTAAATTGATATTAATTAAATTAATACTTAATTTTTCACCCTTATAAGTTATATATATATTGTAGCTGCTGGTTATTGTTCTGGTAATTCAAAGATTTAATTAATCAGGTAAATATTTTACTCTTAACCAATAATAAGAATAATTAACATGAAACTACTCTTTGATGAAATACCAAAGACCAAACATCATGCATGCACACACATCACACATATATGCATACAAATATATAAATATATATATATACTCACATGATTCTAATGACTTACTTTACAGTATGTCATTAATAACATACTTTGAACTGCAGTGTATTACACAGTCAATACAGGATCCACAAACACATTAAATAAAACCATTGCACATTATTTTCTGCTGCTTCAGTGTTGTGTGTGCATCAAGTGTCACAATTTGCAATTAATGTCACACCATCAAAACCATTTCACAGTTACTATTCCTCTGTAGTCAAGCCATCATCTGGCCTGTAGGATGTGTAATGCAAAGGACCAAGCTTACTCATACAAGATGTTGATTAAAAGTGTGTCAACTTCAGATCAGGGGGGGTCTCTATGTGATTGTTTAAGCCTGCTAGAAAAAGCAGCCGAATCTTCTTTAAAGGACACCTTACTGACTTGGAAAAGGGAATTACATACTGGATAATGTAGTTTTAAATATGCAATGCCTGAAAGAACGATAGGAGAGAAATGGCTACAATGCCATTGATCATAGATTTGACCAATCAGGACTGTCCTGAGGCTTACAACAACAACAACACACGAACAGTTGCAAAAGAATTTTACTCACCTGCGCTAATTACAAATTCTTTCCCACTAAGAATATGATGAAGAAGTGTCTTCATTTCAAATGGACTCAAATTCAACAGGTGATCAGAAGCTTCTTCTCCTTCAATACAAGCAGAGAATCCAAGTCAGTATGGAATTTATTCATTAACCCTTAAGCATTTAAACCGGCCATATCCAGCCCCAAATTTTCTACTTGCTTTATGTCCAAACCAGCCAGATCTGGCTTCTTACACCTACCCTACAATGTCATTCTAAAAATAAACAATTGCATCATTGAAATATCAAACCTTACCTATTTCTAAGTAAGGTAGTATTTCTCTTTGGCCAGACATGACTTTGCAGAATACAGAAAATGAATGACACTGCTTGATAATCATTTATAACTATCATAGAATATTTGTAAAAATACTCTCTCTCTCTCTCTCTCTCTCTCTCTCTCTCTCTCTCTCTCTCTCTCTCTCTCTCTCACACACACACACACACACACACACACACACGCATGCACATACATGTATACATAAGCTGACCTCAGCAGGATTTGAACTCAGAACATAAAAAACTGGAACAAATATTGCAAGGTATTTTGTCTGACACACTAATGATTCTGCCATGCCCCCATCTTTAATCAGTGAACAATTCAGATAATAAAATTGAGACGTCAAAACAATGTTTTGTGCGTACCTGTACATTTGAGAGTCCTGGCCAATTCTGAGGCCATCACCTGGATGATGAGCCCCACACGGAGACGTAACATTTCTTTGAAAAGCTGCGGCTCAGTGCGGATAAACATAGCCAAATACATTAATAATTCCTGGAGAAAACAAAAGAAACAATTAGGATTATAAATCTTCCTATTTATTTCAAAGATAGTTTAGCTTAATCGGTCAAAGCATCGTGACATGTAATCACGGGGATGTGAGTTCGAGTCCACAGCTAGCCACCTACACTTTTCTCTGCAAAATAGGGATAGTTTATCCTGTTCAGGCTATATTATTAGCATTATTCTGCGATTGAGAATTTAAAATCACTTCTTTAACTTTCTAAAAGACATCTCAATGCTTCTAAAAGCAAACTTCGTTTGTTTATTTACGTTTGTCGTAATTTGAATTTATCAAAGATTAAATATTTCTTTATGTAACACAATTTTTAGAATAGGTACATTGTACCCCTATGAGTTGTAAGAGGTTAGTAAAAGGGGGTTCACAGGCAATCTAACATTAAAACATTACCTCATAAAGTCCTATCCAGCCCATGTTAGCTAGGCAGAGTGAATGCAAGTTAATAACAACAACAATAATAATGGGTTTCAAATTTTGGCACAAGGCCAGAAATTTTGAGTGGAGGGGATAAGTTGATTACATCAACTCCAGTGCTCTACTGGTAGTTATTTTATTGGTCCCAAAAGGGATGAAAAGCAAAGTCGACCTTGGTGGAATTTTAACTCAGAATGTAATGACGGACAAAATGCTTAGCGGCATTTTGCCTGGTGTGCTAATAACTTTTGCCAGAATGCCACCTTAATAATAATAATAATAATAATAATAACAACAAAAACACCAGGACTTACAAATATATATAACATACAGAAAATTGCACTACTGGGCACTGCACACATCCTACGCAAAACACTTTCAATAGAGTAACCATAAGAGCAAACCATAAGAGCAAACCACAGCACATACCCCAGGCACACAGAGCTGCGCTCGGTAGTGAAGTGAAAGCACACTATAAAAATAAAACTAGTGAAAGATAATAATAATAATAATCCTTTCTACTAAGGGCACAAGGCTTGAAATTTGTGGGGAGGGGGATGGTCGACCCCAGTACTTGACTAGTACTTAATTTATTGAAACCCAAAGGATGATAGGCAGTAAGGATGGACAAAATACCACTAAGCATTTTGCTTGGCATGCTAACGATTCTGCCATCTCACTCCTTAGTAATAATAATAATAATAATAATAATAATAATAATAATAATAATAATGATTTCTTTATTAACCACAAGGGTTTACATTAAGAAAATAATTATGGACAGTTCAGGACAAAACAAAACACACACACAAGCTTCTTTCAGTTTCTGTCTATGAGATCCACTACTCAGAAGGCTTTGGTCAGCCTGAGGTTATGGTAGAAAATGCTAACCCAAGGTACCATGCAGAGTGGGGCTGAACCTGAAACCATGTGGTTGGGAAGCGAGCTTCTTAATCACACAGCCATACCTGCATATAATTCAATAAAAAAATAGGAAAAAAAAAAAGAACCCCCCTCTCCTCCTCGCACAAAAATAAAAACAAACGAAAAACTGACCTGTGTCAAAGCAGCAGTACTCAGATCTTCTCCACAAGATTCGTATATCATTTCAGAAAGTTCATCTGGTGGCAAGGGACTGAAATATAAACAAAAGACTATCAAGTAAGGATAGAAAGAAAGAGAGAGAGAGAGAGAGAGAGAGAGAAAGAGATAAGCAAATCTAGGCATGGTCATCATCATCCTTTAACATCTGCTTTCTATGCTGGCATGGGTTGGATGGATTGATCAGTGCTGGCAAGCTGGGAAACTGCACCAAGTTCCATTATGATTTGGCTTGGTTTCTAGGGCTGGATGCCCTTCCTAATGCCATCATTTGATAGAATAAGACTATCATTAAACGCATTCCAGCTGTGTCCATTGTGTATATGCTTTTAGACAGCGTATCTCAGGTTACATTATTTAGAAAGACTTCCGCCCATCCCCACCCCACTTTCTCCCAAATTTGTTTATTTAAAAAAAATTTTTTTGCCAAAAATTCCTGTTTTCAGATACAGAAATTCGGGAAAATTGCCAAAAATCAGCATTGTAAAATTTTGCACCCCCTTTCCCCCCAACTTCTTCAATTTTGACTTTTTTCCCCAACACTAACTCTAAAACCTTAACCCTAACACTCTAACCCTAAAACCATAACCTTAACCCTAAAACCGTAAGTACAGAAATGTTTTGAAATTTTTGTCCAAATCATAATGTCTGTATTTTTCCGCATATTTAGAAAAAAAAAAAAATTCTTGAAAAAAAATTTTATAAAGATTTTTGTAAATTTTTTTCAGAATCATAATCTCCATATTTTTCCAAATATTTTGAAAAAAAAAATTCTGAGAAAAGTTAAAAATGAAGGGAATGGGGGTGGGTGGGGGTGGTAATTTAGAAATGTCGATTTTTGCCAATTTTCTTGCAGATTCGTATTCCCCGTAGCCGAAAAGGGGGGTTTGTGTTGAAAAAAAATTTTTTTAAGAAAGGCTGGTTTTGTGGGGTGGGGGACAGGCAGAAGTCTTGCCCATTATTCAATGTGACTATATAAAGCCAAAACTCAACATCCAAGCACAAAGTTATTTTCTAAACTATAATAGTTGTTTCTTAATCAGACAGATGGCCAACAATTTCGAGGAGAGGGAATTAATAGACTATACTTAGCCCTAGTATCTTACTGGTATTTTATTTACTTGATCTAGAAGGACGAAAGACAAAGATGATCTTGTTGGAACATACCTGGTGATGATCTTCTCTCGGTCGGGAGGAAGACCCACAGACAACTGCTTCTGACGTACCAAAAGATCTGTGGCAGCCTACAAACAGAGCAGAGGCAGCTTTTTTAACAAATAGAACAATATAACATGGACATTGTGATTTATTGCAAATGTGAATTATTGAAATATTAATAAATACTCTATGTAGACAAAGAAGACTGAAAAAAGATGGGAATGAGAATCCCTTAACATTTTGCTTTTACTCCTTTCGGTGATTAGACCGTGGCCATGCTTGGGCTCTGCCTTGAAGGGTTTACTCAAACATATCAACTCTTGTACTGTAAGTCTGGTATTTATTCTAGTCACAATGCCAAATTGCTAAGTTACAGGGATATAAACAAACCAACACTGGTTGTCAAGCAGTGGTGGGGGACAAACATAAACACACACATGAGCTCCACAAAGTTGGATACCATGGAAGGTCTGCAACTGCTAAATTTCTCCTGTCTCCTATCAACACTGATAAGCAGAAAAAAATAGTGTCTAGATTATCAGAAGTGGTCATTGATTAAATGGAAGAAAGTCATCTTCTCTAATGAATCATCATTCACTCTTTTCCACATTTTGGAGACAGTCCAAAGAAGAGTTCAACCCTGAATGCTTGGCCCTTACACACACACACAAGTGTGTGTGTGTGTGCATAGAAAATTGATAAAAGAATATAGATACAGAATAGTTTTAGAATGTTCATAGATATTGGGAAAAGAATAGTTACCAGAGCAAGATCTTCAATCCTCTTCTTCAGCATGCCAGCAGTATGTCTTACCAGCCACCATTGCTTCCAGTAACCCGCCTGAAACAGAGAAGAAAGAAAAACATCATATTAAATAGGTGATAAATACAAACCAAAATACGAATCAGGTGAGTTGTATTCCATCGAGGCTGACGAAGAATAATTACACAGACTGAAACAGGATTTTTTATTTTTATTATTATTATTATTACTTCCAAGGGCTGAGTCATAAGAAGGAAGAAAGGCTGACATCCATGAGTCTTTTTCCGTGGGAGCATGTTATCCTGAGATCATTGATCTCAGCTGAATTGTTGCAACGGAGAACAAAGGGTCAAATGGTCGAACTGACTAACAAGGACTAGCATGACTACTCGAGAATAGGGAATGGTCTGCAAAGAGGATTTCCATGCAGTTTCTAACAACCAGTTTTTTCACAAGGTTTGGTTGATTTGATGCTACTGTAGAAGACAATTGTCGATGTAGTGTCCATACAGTAAGATTGAACCCAAAGCCACTTGGTGTGGTAAAGAGTGGAACTTCTTAACCATGCAGTTGTCTGGTTAAGATAGAGTTATGTTTTTTATTTCATATTTTACTTGTTTCAGTCACTGGACTGTAGTCATGCTGGGGTACTCACCTGAAGGGTTTACTTGAACAAATCAACCCATTACTTATTTTTTTAAAAGTCTGGTACTTATTCCATCAGTCACTTTAGCTAAACTGCTAAGTTATGGGGGATGTAAAGAAACCAACACCAGTTGTCAAACAGTGGAGGGGACAAACACAAATACAAGGGCATACACACAAACAAAATGGGCTTCCTCATAGTTTCCATCTACCAAATTCAGCCACAATGCATTGGTCAGCTTTGGACTAAAGTAGGAGACTGAACCCAAAACCACAAGGTAACAAAGTGAGCTACTTAACCACACAGCCAAGCCTATGCCTATGTTAATTTTTGTTGATTAAATTCCTGTCTTCATTTTTGAGCCTTGGAAACACACCAAGATTCTAGTATGGTTCCACCATTCTTCCATTAGATATTTAACTTTATGTTTGATGCCTTGTGTCTTATATGGAATGCAGAAACCTGTGTTTTCACCAGATTAGCATTTAAAGAATGCCTTTATAATAAAATCTTAGATTGTTTTTAACGTGGCATTCAAAACTGTTTCAATGCCAATGAAGTGTCTCCTTTGGTATGCTATGTATAAATAATTGGCATAGATACAATGTTTGTTACTATCATCTTTTAAAGAAAATATGAATGACTTGTTTACCATCACTTTCAGGATTTTACTGATATCAATTTTACCAAGTCTGGTATATGGAATGTCTTTTGGAATTCGGGAATATGTGTTTATTTTGTATCACATTTGGTAAACAATACTATTGCTAGTTACGAGTTTCTAATGGGTCAATCACTGGTCCACTGCATTTCTGAAAGCAAGAATGACAAGGGATTGTATGTGCAACTCTGGCAGAACATTTATTGATATAAGCTGTCTGAGAAGACACATGCTTGTTCACAATGTCTAATATCATGATTCTGCATTGCATTTAACTGAGAAGAGACATTGATGCAATGTTTATGGTAAAAGCTGCAGATCATCAGCTGAGTTAAAAAATGTTATCTTCATTTTGCAGCTCCTTAACAAGCAATGTTCATATTCATTATTGAATGATATCTATCCATATACACACATACAACAGACTATTACATAGTTTCTGCTCACAAGGTACTGGTCAACCTGAGACTATTTGGGGGTATTATAATCACACACTGAATTACAATTTTGCAGGGGGTTATTATTATTTGAAATCAAAAAGAAACAAATATTTCTTACTTTTTCATATAGTTCACGTAGTAGATCCTTCACTGAACACTGACTCTCTCCAATGGTTACCTTAAAGTTAATTCCTCTGAAAAAAAAAACAATGCAATGAATGATCTTAGAATGTAAAACAGAAAGGCCCTCTTTTGTATCATAAAGTATATACATCGTTGAAAGGCAAGTTACTGTGGTATTTGTCTGATACAACATCTCCTATGGATGCTAACAACTGCCCAATTACCTACCAACATTGTTCAAAACCTAAAAAAATGTTGAGACCAAATTGTGAAATTTGTATCAATGTATCCAAAGGCTCCGAATTCCACTTCAAGAATGGGCAAAATTCTAAAAGTAAAACATAGCTGTGATCCAAACAATGAAGCAGCAGAGTTTGAACCCATGAAAATATGAAGAACAATCCACAAGTAACAAATGAGCATTTAGATAGTTGCACAAGAACTTAACTTTTCCTATGTCAACATGCAGAAAATGTAACTGAACAACACAGAATTGATAAAATCACTTTTCTTATTATAAAATATAAAGCGAGTTTAAATCATTAACCAAATACTGATTCCTTTTTCCAATTCATTTTGTAATATTTATGAGATATATCTTGCCTTACATTTCAAAAAGAAGTACAGAAGTTTACATCACTACTTAATCTGGGTCAACTAAAGTATAAGTATTCAGTATAACCTCCTTGTCACCTAGTCGGTTTATAATGGGGCTCTTTCAAGCTAGCATGCTGTATATTAAATGAAGGCCAGCAGCAAACCTTTACATGTATACATTGCAATGAGTATCTTATGTAAGAAATGAAACCGGTTTGTAATTATGTACTTTGAAATATTTATGTAATTTTGTAATTATGGATTTTGGAATGTTTAACAATGTATTCTGAACATAAAAATGTATTTTGGATTCCATATTCTTGAAATTATTTGATTGTAGTAATGTATTTTTGATATGATATTTCAGAATATGTACTAATGTATTTTGAAATCCAAGAATGTACCCCAGCATGGCCACAGTCCAGTAACTGAAAAAAGTAAGAAAAAAAAATAAAAGATGAAACATACTTACTTTGCCAGATACATGTAATGAATGATATCGGCTTGTTCATGCATATTCTGTGACTGTTTTAAGTTATCCAGAAGCTCAGGAATATCCACAGACCCAAACATGTCCATGAGAGCTTGGCTAGCTTCTTCAGAGGTCCCCTTTATCTTATGAGGTTGCTTTGAAGTCATTGGTTCTATATCACTCAATAGAGAAGGATCCAATCCAAGCTTCAAATGTTGTGGTATCTGGAACTCTGTGTTATAAAGAAAAAACACAGTTAAAACCATAGTCTGTATGTATGTAGATGTGTATATGTGAGTGTGCGTATAAACACCCACCCACATATACATATATATATAAGAAAACAGGAGAGTTTATTTAGTTACATCATCTTACGCGCGTTTCATTAACAAGGAATGAATATTAGTTACATGATATGAATTATATAATCCAATTGCATTTTCAATTCTTCAGAAATGCGTAACTCTCAAACTCATTCCTAGTACTAGTTTGACATATTCATTGTAGTTAAGTGATAATATTGCCATCGCTGAAACTGCAACTACTATATATATATATATATATATAT
>NC_068987.1:15675448-15691818 GCF_001194135.2 Octopus bimaculoides | reverse complement strand
CATATATATATATATATATATATATATATATATATATATATATATATATGTGCTGCTATATGTTTATGTATTTGCATAGCAGTCTACTATGCATAGTACTATTTACTCCAATATCACGGAGTCAAGCCAATGGAGGTATTTCTATAAGATTGCTCAGCCTGCAAGAAATAACAGCTAAATTTCTTTCAAGTAATACCCTACCATTATAGAATAAAACATGGTGCTACATGTATATTTTTCCTGAGAGTAAAAAAAATGGGAATGGTTATAACTGGCATGTCTTTGGCCATAGGTTTGTTCAATCAGGGCTGATCTGCTATGTTGAGGTTAATCCACAATACACCAGTCAAAGTATTGAAAAATCCATTGTATTTCACCTAGAGCCATTGGCTGAAGGATAATTAGTATGAGTAATTGGCTGGTATAAGGCATATATAATGACTACAGATGTTATTTGTAGAGTCTTGTTCACATTATCATAGGTTTAAGCTCTGTGCCTTTGGGCAAAATACATAAGCCTGCTTGTCTCAGTTAGCCTCCATGATAGTAAGTACATGCAGTGTGTGTAGCAAGAGAGTGGAGACAGACCTTGAATTTTCTGTCCCATCCCACCCAGGCCCCCAAGCCTATACAGGCTTAAATAGTAGACCCCAAAGTGTTTCCCCAATAAAAGCATCACCTGGGGTAGATAAATCCCTCTACCTACATTACAGGTACCATGCTTAATAAATGACAGAATCCGTTATTGTGTAAATAACATATAATTGTAAAAAAAATAAAAATAAAAAACATGATTCATCTGAATGCAAATTAGCTGGGCATTTAATAAGCTATCTTGTCTTTAGGAGCAAGTAAAAAAGATAGGTTAAAAAAACTGTAAAAAACATACATATAAAGAAAAAAACTGTAAACAAATGTTAAGTCAGAGAAAAATTGAAAAATTAAAACTCACAAAATTCCAAATATTTGCATTTCTTTTAGAATAAATTAAGTTTGCAAAAATATAGAAAAAATAAAAACAGAAAAGAAACATTGAAATCACTCAACAACAAAGAGATTTTGTTAAATCAGACAATGAGAAAGAAAGGAGAAAAATAATTTAGTTATCCTGTAGAAAAAAATATCAAATTAACAAACACTGTCAAGTTTTTTCACCATAATCATCAATGATAAAAAATCATTGATGTATGAATTTGATAGGAAAATAAATCTACAATTTCTTGTTTGTGCAATAGTTGAAACAAAAAAATTGTTGATTCAGATTTGACTGTAGTAAAACATAGGCAGTAAAACAGACACCAGAGAGTCAAAGTCTTTATTAAAATGATCTTCAACCCTTTCATGATGCATGGATGAATGAATGGATAGATAGATATATATAGAGATATAGGTAGATAGAAAATCCATACAGTTTCTGCTTAGCACTCAAGTTATTGAAGCCAAACATAAGTAACCAGTCAGTTATTGCTTTATTTATGTTTATCTATAAGTATTGGGTTGGTGCATAATTACTGTGGCTTTTTTTTTCAACAAAAACAATGACAATATTTAACAAAACTTCTTTAAATGAAGGTCTGACCATCTGCCAAACAATTGGAAAGCAGTAATTGAAGTAGATGGTGAATATGCTCCAGAATAATCATTTAAAGATGTTTTTGTTACATGTTGTTATTGTTTTTGTTGAATAAAATTTGTTGAAAAAGAGCTGCAATAATTATGCACCAACCCAATATATATGATATATAAATATATATTTCACACACACATGTACTCACACACACATATAAATATGTATATGCATATACATATATAATCATCATCATTTAACGTCTGTTGTCCATGCTGGCATGGGTTAGATGGCTTGACTGGGCTGGAAGGCTGAGCCAGGATCCATTCTGATTTGGCATGGCTTTCTATGGCTGGATGCCCTTCCTAATGCCAGCCACTCCAAGAGTGTAATGGGTGCTTTTATGTACTACCGGCACGGGTGCCATTTGCATGACACTGGTATCTGCCACAACAGCAATTTGGCTTGGTGGGTCTTCTCAAGCACGACATAATGCCAAAGGTCTTAGTCATTGCCTCTGTGAGACCCAACAATCGAAGGGAGCTCAGCCACTTTTCCTCATATATGCATATACATATATACATATAGATATAGATATATGCATATACATACAAACATATATGCATATACATATATACTTATACACGCACACATTCATAAACGACATACATTTGCATATCATCATCATCATCATCATCGTTTAACGTCCGCTTTCCATGCTAGCATGGGTTGGACGATTTGACTGAGGACTGGTGAAACCGGATGGCAACACCAGGCTCCAATCTAATTTGGCAGAGTTTCTACAGCTGGATGCCCTAAATATGCATACACACACACACATATATGTACATGCACATACACAGGACAGGAAAAGGATATTAATTATGATGACAATGACTGATGATAACATATGTGTGTGAGTGTGTGTGTGTTAATGTTTGTTTCTATATTCAGTCATAATAAAAATAATTTTACATTAATCCGATGGGTTTCTCTATGCTTTTGTAGAGTACAAATTTATTATTCTTTAACAAGAATATTGTCGACAGTGACTTCAAAGTTTTGTCCAAAATTGGCTGCATACAGATTATATCATTGTTTAAATGTCCACTTTTCCATGCTTGCATAGTTTGGATGGAATTCATGTCAGTAATCCTCACCTGGTTTCAAGTAAAGTAATATTTCCTCATAGCTAGACATGCCAATATGGAAAATGGATGTTAAAAGTTGATGATGATGATGATATACATAAATACACACACATATAAATCTATCTTCACAGACACACACACACACATAGGCATTGTCATCTTCATCATTATTGAACATTCGTCTTCCATGCTGGCATGTGTTGGACAGTTCAACAGGGCTTGATGAACCAGAGGCGTGCATCAAGCTCCAGTGTTTGCTTTGGCATGGTTTCTATGGCAGGATGCCCTTTCTATTGCCAACCAGTTGGCAGAATCTACTTGGTGGTTTTTTTCATGGCACCAGCACTACTAGTGAGGTCACCAAGTAACTTATAAGACAAAACCCCTTGATTGAGTGGGGCTTAGTAGAGAGAGAAGTGGTTTTATGCCAAGTGTTGAGAGGCTAAAGTATAATAGAGAAACAGGAACAAGTGTCTTGATGTAGAGGAGATACATAGCTACTCCAGCTGGAAAGAGGGATAAAGATGATGGTGATGGTATATATGTGAATAAATGCATACATATACCTTGCATTTTGCTTGTCTCTCGACTTCTAGTGAGAGTTATTGTCTATATATATATATATATATATATATAAGTAACAACCGAAGGATAAGATGGATTGACACCTGTCCTTCAATTGTTACTTATTTATTCTTTATTCACTTATCTCAGAACATACCCCTTGCATGTTCTGAAGTATATTATGGACTGTATATTTAATAAATTGTACATGTCTGAAGATTATGTACTCAGTTGGGTTAAATTGACTGCATACATTACCTGAATATCATTCTGCCAGTACTTCTGTACCAAGGTTGGTATTCACTTAAAAAATTGTGGTGTGTGCACTTTATTCCGACCTAACTAGGTGGCTCAACTTTAAATACGTTGTTCAACTGAATCTTGTCTATATTGTATTTTCATATATATATGATAATCTTGGTGAAACAAACAAGTCCAGGAAACGGAGTAGACAGAAGGTTGTAAATGTAAAGTTCTTTCCCTAGCAAAGAATGTACCATCCAACATTGCCTAGTAAATAGTGACTTCAGGACTTGACAGACTGAGAGACATGATGAAACACCCTGGAGTAGAATCATATTGAAACTGAAAGAGCTGTTGTAAATTCAGAGATGTATTTGATACGTATGACATGGAAAAGATAGAGTGATTACACAGAAGACAACTGGTAGCTTCAATGAGACAACCTGCTAAAGGCTATTGATCAGATTTGTGGCTGGTGCAAAGCCATAAATTGAACTGAAAGCAACATGGTCGTGGACTTGAACAACAGACAGGGCCATAAACAGTATGTAAAAGGCTTAGAAGGACTGGAGGAAAGGCAGCTACAGGGATCAATATTAAGTAGCTAGAAGAGAAGCTTGCTGTCAGGTATACATTGTAAGGGGAAAAACAGAAAGAAAGAAGCTTGCACATTTTCTGTGATATGAGAATAACGACATGAAGATTGCAAAACAGTGTACTAATGAGATCATCTAGATATAATAGAGAGGAAATGTACAGTAGAGCAAGTAATGGCACACTTACTCTTACAAATACCAAAAAGGATTATGAAAGTGCTCTTATGAAGCACTGTTGAGTGTAGAGCATCACTAGAGGGAGCCTACTCCAAATAGGGCCAAGTAGACCAGCCATTAAACTTAACAGCAGTATAAGTGAAAGCGCAATTAAGGATATGAAGGCAGAGAAAGTAGCTGGTCCATCAGGAACAGTCACTGAGATACTTAAAATATCTGAAGTAGAACCCCATACTATTCAATCAAATAAATCAGGTAATATAGGAAGGTATTATACCTAATGATTGGAATAGTAATATCATCGTTAAAATTGATGTAATGGTAAAAGAGATGTTCTGGAAAGAGACAACTAAAGAAGCATAAAATTATTCAACCAAGTTATCAACATCACAGAATGAGTTACAGCACAACTAAGAAGAAAATTAGTTTAGCAATTTGGATTTGTACCAAGACACGGTGCTACTGATACTCTCTCTCTAATGAGGAAACTAGGGAATTAACTGGAAGTTAATTCTTTTGCTATGTAGGATTGAGGGTGGACATACCAAAAACGCAGATGCTAGAGAAAGAACAGGATGCAAAAAGTTATTAACTCAAAGGGTTTCTCAGAATAAGGTGCAAATTGTGTGATGCTTGTGTACAAAGTGCAATGGTGCATGTATTGTAGGCCTTGAATGTGAAAGATTTGTAACAGCTGGGAAGAAATGAAGTGAGACTGCTCCACCGAATGTGCAAAGTTAGGGTACATGAATGAGAAAGTACAAAGGAGATGAGGGAAAAGTTAGGTGTAAAAGGAAGGACCCCATGTACCAGAGAGAAGATTGCTTTAGAACTGGCAAGTAGTGTGTGTAAAGAGGATGTCAGTTGTATAAAAGAGTGTTTTAGGAAGAAGAGAGATGAAGTAGTGAAGACAGACACCAAGAAGCTGAACCTCATAAAATAGATGGCAAAGAACTGCAATGCTGGTGGTAGAGTGGACATGATCACTGGTGCGATCATAGCAAAATGGTTGTTACTACACTGATAACAGAGCTTGGAATACATATTATCTCTAGGTTTCTTGTCCAGTATATTCTGAATAAGTTTCCATTTATTATTCATTAAGTCTCCACCTGTTATTCATTACCCTCTCATCCTCCATTTTCTTCACTGTACCCAATCCCATCACCACCATCCATTATCATTATCACCTGCATCATTTCCCTTCTCTCCCTCCATCTTGCTTCTTGTTCTAATTCTCACTTTCATTATGACACCCATGCATCAAAGAATGACACTGGAACTGGCCATCTTCGGCACTCATCCAATTTATGCCAGAATGGAAAACCGATGCAAATAATAATGCAGCTATTATTGATACACACATACACACTTCAACCATTAATACTGTTCTCTCTACCAACACTTTCATTGATCACCACCTCCCCTAATGAATCCTAATGAATCAACAACTCTCTCTTCTTCCACCACCACCACCACCACCACTATCATATAGCTTTCCCATCCTCATGCACTACACCTGACTCACTCTTTCCTGCTCAATTCTACAATCTGGCCAGCAATATTCTTCTCATCCTTCTCCTGTCTCATCATTATTATTCTGCTGTTGAGTACTGTCAGTCACCTCCTCCATATCACACCTGTCCTCTCTTCTAAAATGCGAGTAGCTCTGTAGTTCTTTTACAGAAAGAAACCTTTTCTGCTCTGGCCCCTTTGCTCTTATTTTTGCCCATCTTTTGGCTCTCATATCTTAGCATAAAGCTGCTCTCTCAGAGTTTATAGTTTTACAAACAGTACAATGGTGTTACTAGTGATGGTGGAATGAGAAACGCAGCCAGTACACAGTGTAATGTGGCTGGCATTAGGAAGGTCATCCAGCCATAAAAACCATGCCAAATCAGACACTAGAGCATGATGCAGACCTTGGGCCCATCATATCTTGTCAAACCATCTAATCAATGCCAGCATGAAACATGTACATTAAATAATGATTATATATATATATATATCTTTACAAACACACACACTTCTATTCAAAATGTATGATCTCATAGCATATGTAAACTGTTTCAGTGTTCTCATCACATTTCATATGAAGCCAGATTTAGTATGCTGTGAGGCTGAATATTTTTTTATCAAGAATTACACAAAACATGTGTGCGTGTGAGAGAGAGAGAGCAATAATGGTGATGGCATATAAACAAATGAATAGAATACAACAAAACAAGGTGAGTAATAAGACAGTGCAATGTTCATGAGATGGAAGAAAACGTATGTTAAATAAATAGCAATGTTAGTAGCAGCATTTTAAGTTATTCACTGATAGTAATATATTGATCTTATAATTATGTGTAGGCAGAAAATATATTTATGATAAAGATATAGTTATAATTAACTATAACATATTTTTCTATTGGTTCTGCTGGTATGAAAACAGAACAGCAGTTTGTGATGCATCCTTGCACAGGGTACATCACAGGATATGTCAGAGCGCCAATGATGAAATAGAAACTCAAGCTACAATTACATAAGTGAAGTAAATTTCAACAATGAGTTTCATTCATATCTTATTAAGAATGGGTTTTTATCTTTTATTGCATATTTATAGTCAGATTAGGTAAGTTTTAACTACAGCATGTTGTCAGCTATTATTATCACACCACTATTTCAAGGGAGTATTTATTACATAATAATAAGGAAGAGTGGTGCATTATAAAAATCAATATTGTAATTAACACGTCTATATCTCACCTAATGGTTCAATTAGTAACACTTCAGTAGATGTGGCAAGATTTTATAGTTTATGTTTTCATCAATAATTCCATATAAGTGTGAACCATTTGGAGTTGTTGCTCATATTTGCCAATGAAACACACGCACACACACACGCCCCCCCCCCCCAATAATCCCCAAATGATATTATTAATATTTTTATTTTGTTCACTGCATGTTTGATCTTTTCTTGGCTTTTTTTCTTTTTAAATGTTCCCAGTTTCAGAAATACTTTCAACCATTTAAGTAATAACCTAAGATCCAGTCCAGGTTTACTGGAATTCCCTCCATTCTACAACAAAAATGTCAATGTTAATTACAGTTACAGTTTTTATATTAAAATCTAATGAAAAGATTTGTTTCTTGAAGTACAACTGAAAGTCAGTAAAAAGTATGAAACAAATGTTTGATTTCTAATAAGGAATAGGACCTTAGCTCCAATTTAGAACAGTAAACAAATTCTCAGGTGGTCTTTAAGATCAATAATATATTTTAGCATAATAAAAAGGTTTTAAACTCCTAAGAAAAAGACAAAATAATTAGTTTTGAGCAAGGTGCAATTTGCATGATGATAAAAAGTGTATCTTCTGATGCAAATATGCAGCCAGTTTATTTATTTCGTGCAAATGTGACATTCTTGTTGGCAACCATATGAAGTCAGTGAAATACTCTACATGGTTGCAACATATTTAAACCCTTTTGATACCAACTCTGAGCCTGAGACTGCCTCTGGATCAATGATACAAATTACCTGTTTAAAAATAATCTAAATTTAAAATCTTCCATCAAAATGCTATTTTAAGTTCCAAACACTACCTTAATAATAACAAAGTTATTCTACAAAATTCTTCATTATTTTTGAAATTAACTGAAACAAAGGCAGTATATTTCAACAGAAATATGGTAACAAAAGAGTTAAAGACACAGTGAATAATTTAGTCCTAGGTACAGTATATCTGGAAAAAGAAAATAGACAGGAAGGGTATCACTGGAATGTTTCAAGCATAGACCAGCTCTGTTAAAATAAATCTTGGACTAAACTACAACAATCACATGCAAATTCATAGTTAGTGGATGCAATTCCATGCAACTTACAGTTCCTGCATATATTATCAGAACATGAAGCAATTATGACATGAAGACATCATGCAGTTCAATCACATGTAATATGCAGTTTCCTGAAATATTCTGTTTAAATTGGTTACATTAAGAAAAAACAGAAAAATCTTTTTATCCAATAAATTTGTTTTAACTATTTTGATACTAACCCACCCAAGACTGCCCTTCGTTCTATTATACAATTTTGTTTTTTATTGTAACCTAAATTAAAATCTTGCATTACAATCTCATTATAATAAATATTCCAAACACCAGCTTAATGGCAAAGTTCTTTTAATAAGTTTCTCATTATTTTCAAACCTAATTGAAATACAAGCAGTGTATTTCAATAGAAATACAGTAACAAAAGTTTTCAATGAATTTTGAAAAGATAAAAATTACAATATGAATTACCAGAGTGGACCTGAATAGATCGCTTCTTTATTACAGGTTTATCACTAGTACAATATAAAATTTATTGTATGTATCTAATCACCTCACTCTTACAAATTGTAGGGATAGAAAATACTAAAAATACAGTCAGAAATTAATTGTATTTTATGCCTCAATCTGTGAAGAAGTTAAAATTATATATGATACTAAAGACAAATCTTTTGGAAGTTGGGAACTGTATATAAACCTATAAAATTGACTACAAATTCTTAGATAGCAGATCTAATCCATCACCCAGTTTAACGCTATCACCTGGTTCAGAGATGCTTTTAGTGAAGTCCACTGTTGCAAGTGGCTTCCTATTATAGTAATCGATAATTCACAGTTTCTTCCTCCCTTTCCCAAACTCACCACACCCAGAGGCCATGCAAAATCATAGATACAACTCTTATTCCTCTGGCTAAACCATAAAAAATAAAAATAGATTTCAATATGGACAGTCATGTTGTAAATTTATGTCTGTGGTGTTAGGGTACTGGATTTACTAAATCATGGAGTCAAACATTCAAATATTACTAAAGACAATATGTTGTGCTTCTGAGCAAGATAAATAACTCTTCTTATCTCAGTCTGTCAGGCTGACAAACAAATTCAAATCCTGCTTTATAGTTGAATGGTTATTGATAAGAAAAAAAAGCCCTAAAACATCTAATTACTATAACAGTTATTGCTCAAAGACAAGAGAAGCCATCCCACATAGACTTTCATAAAGAAAAAAAAATAAATGTTTAATAACAAGGAGAAAAAAGTACATAGAAATTAGCTGCAAAACCATCCTGTTGCAAGACAATCATAATTCACAAAAGCAGTAAAAAGCTCTAAACACAACTCATGTTCTTATTAGACACCAAGATGCCAAGAATATTGAAAGAGAGAGAGAGAGAGAGATAGAGAGAGATACCATAGACAATTGTTACCAAAGTGCAGAAGCATATTAATCTAGTGCAATATGTAGTTTGTTATAAAAGAGACTGTTATAGTGTATACATAGGATACTCGTCCACAATACTCACCCTTTGGGGTTTTAGGAGATCCAGGACTGCTAGATTTGCTACTGCTCCCATCTGCTTAAATGTTGAAACAAACAGAAGGAGAATAGATGCACACACACAAGCACACACACGCATAAAAAAAAAACGAGAGAGAGAGAAAAGAAACAGGTGAGAGAGAACAGCTCCGAGAATATATTAAAATATTAGAAGAAAAAAAAAATGCAAAAAAGAAATCACTAAAAGAAATTCTCTCTAACAGTTTATTTTCTCCAGAACAATTCCAGTCATTGAGACACTATGAAGTAGATCTACAAATTGTCTCAAACTGCATACACATGCAAGATAGAATCAGTGCATTGTATATTTCATTTTTCCTTGTGATTGAAACAAAGATAGAATTGTGAAATGACATCAGATATAAAACAAAACAAGAAGAATTTCTTTTTTTTTTTGCAAATTTTAAAATTTAGCTATTTTTCCCCCCTTTCAGATTTAATTAAAACAACCATGAAATAGAGACTTCACCATGATTTGTTAGTTATTCAATCACAATTCTGTTCTATACTACAAAACCAGAAAACATTTCTATAGTAGTGCCTCCAAAATGTACAGCCACACAAGCTTAATTTTATATTATTTATTTATAAATCTATTTATTTATTAAAAATAAACTGTTTATAATTTTTTATTATAATCATTAAATCAAATTAAATTAAATTTGACACTCTATAACCACAAATCCAAAATAGAGAAAAAAAATGTTTATAGAAGTTCCTCTGGGAAACAAACCGCACAACAGTTGTAATCCAGATGACTGTGCTAACCTCTACACACCAGAGCAACTAAAGTGTCAGTATGCCAGATACCTTGTTTATATCTGTCACACCTGCCATACAAAAATCTTCAATATCTTGTATAAAGGTCATTTCATGCTTTTTTCTTTTTATCTATCATGTGACATAATTATCATTCTCAATGCTATTATAATTTTGAAAAGACTGACAGCAGACTAGCATCAATAGTACATGATGAAACAAATGGTTAAAATTTTTCAGTTATAAGAATTAAACTGAGACATTCTATAAGTACAGAATCACCAATGGAAATCCAGATAACAACAGTAACTTTTATACCAAATAAATTTTATTTATTTATATGTAGTCATATGTATGTATTTATTTACAACTTGATTGCCAGATGTTTTGAAGCTTGTTCCAGCTACTGTAAACATCTAGCAATCAAGTATTTTGAAGTAAAGAAGACTGGTCTTCTTTCGAGCTTATGTAGGAAGCATTTTCTTTATGAGGCTGGAATATGGACTATGAAGAAGGGGCATCATTTTCTTGGTGATATGTACATAAGCATTCTGAAGAGGGCTCAGAACATCTCATGGTATGAGTACAAGACCAGAGAGGAGACTTATGGACACATTCCACCATTCTCTACTATTGTTGCTCAATACAGGATAGGCTTTGCAGGATACTGCTATCAAGATGAACAACAAGCCAAATCAGATGTTATATTTTGGACACTTGTGCACTTTGATATAGGAAGAAGACCATTCAAGGACATTTCTGCTATAGGCTGAGATACACAACATGAAATTGCGAACCCACTAAAGCTAATGGGGGAGAGTAATTCCTGACACAACATGATGAAATGCATCTTGGTTGTGATGATTTAAAGACGATAGTTAAAAACAGTTTGAAATATTCCATACAAGCTATGTTATGTCAAGAAAATAAAGATGAAAATGCACAGCTCAGTTGAAATATATTTAGATTTATTAAATAACAAGACAAATATTTTCACATTTATTTCAAATGTGAAAAATATTTGAGCTAAATGTGAAAATATTTGTTTTGTTATTTGATATATCAATATCTTAAAGAATATAACATGCTCTGGGATTTTTTGAGGCTTTATGAGAAGCTAGTGCATGTAGCACCAAGGAAATCTTGAAGCTCCTTTGTAATCCAGATTTTGGCTTCGTAGAGAAGACTGCTTTCTACACATGCTCTAAAGAAAGCCAAATTTCTTTAGAACACGTGTAAGCTGTATATTTCCTTAACTTCTTTATATAAGAATATTAAAATTTTTATAAACATATTCTTCACTCTTGTATAAGCTAGAGAAAAAAAAGATTAAATAAATAAGACATTTCTGTTTATGTATATTAATGACTGAGGAGTTATAGTAAATGGTGTTCCTATACTGACTGTACATTAGAAGGCACTACATTACTACAGTCAAAAAGTTTTTGATCCATGCTGATACAGGTTAAAACAAAAGAACGTGGTTGACTCACATTAGTTAGGCTTCTCCAAACAGCCACACATCTAAACCATAATCTAGATGAGTGACAATTTGAGAAAACTAGACTTATGTAAGTAAATTGTTAACTTGCAAGAAAACTTGAAACCAAAGAATGCAAAAATGCAATGGAACAGAAAATATCTACAAGTTATTTCAGAGATGACAATCGCCAAATGAAGGAAAACAAAAGATAATTGCTGTCAACTGAAGTTGATAAAGTTTTGTATCAAAACAGAAAGGGTGAATTACAATACATTTTTGAGTACAAAATACTACTGCAGAACAAAAAAATGTATAAAAAAATATAAAACAAAATCTGTAATAGAAAATAAGATGTCTGTGTGGTCTCTCAACCAACTAGAAATAGTATGCAAATCTTCAAATTCCCCCTGCCCTCTTGAGGGACACATTGGAAAAATATTCATAGATATGCAATGTTTGAGAGAAGAATGAAATGGTCATAACTGGAATATCAACAATCACAAATTTGGTCAGTTAGAGTTGATCTGGGTTCAAAGAACAATAACAAGAAAATCTACAAAGGGAACATGTCTTTGATACTTAGCCAAATACTATATTGTAAATCATATTAATCTGGATACTTTTGAGGATAGCCTTGACTTCAGAGATTAAAGAAAAGTGTGGAATAAAATTATCATTTTTCTCTTTGTTATCTGAAATGATTGGAAGTGTTAATATGTACATTTTGCCTTGGTGCAAAACATGGACTACAACAAATATTCTGCTCGTTACCACAGATTTGCTTGTCAGTTGCTTGACCGTAACCAGTTGAGTACATCCCTTGGTGGCTGATGATATGTGCATCTGTAATCACAAGCTGGAGCAGTGGGAGAGCATCATAGCCATGTGTTGAGAGGGATTCTTTGGGGGTGTTTCATTCATCATCTTTAAACAACTCTTATTCAGGGACCTTTTGAGCATGATGGGCTACTCAAACTAGAGAAGATTATAACTGGGCTCCACCTGCAAGGTCCTGTACTGCTTATATTGATACCAGGTCACTATGTGATGCACATATGATTGTGATGCATGTGCCTGATGTACCTTTATTGGACAGGTAGTCATGATGGGTATATTAGGCTTCATATATTTGTATGTCAGCATCACTTTGATGGTGTATGCTGCTCTCTCACTCAATAATAATAATAACAATAATAATATTTTCTTGCCATTTTGTTAACTTTTTTCTAGCTGCACTAAACTATTCTTAATGATCTGATATCAGTCACAGCAGATATAATGAAAAGTAATTATAGATAACAAAGAGAAAACTTGTTTCTCACTTAAGAGTGAAAAGCAACATCATGTTGATAACATGTAGGTAATCGACTCATTAGTTTCAGATACCATTTAAAACACATACTTTAAAGAATTGACCAGAATTGCAGGGTCTTAATAATGAGTATGAATAAGAAATTCTATTTAACCATTATCATTATAATTTTTCAAATTGTCACAGAACTGGTTGAATAACAGTAAATTAAGAATTTAGTAGTTACAATTAATGTTCTTCTCATTTTTTTGTTGTTGTTGTAGGTGTACACAGAAATTTGCACGTATGCAGATTTTGTCTTTCTTTGCAAAGTCTGTGCATACCTATGCCAAGTAACCATTGCTCAAATGCAATACTGACTACCTAAACAAGTGCACACCATTTTTATGTGTGTATTATTTAAGTCTTTTATTATGAAATTTTATGATTCATTTCTTCAATTAAAAATCTTTGATTTTGTTTTGAAAACTTTGGTGCAAATATATTCTTTGTGTTCCAGTGGTAAAACACGTATGTATATCCACAAATGCACAGCTTAGAAGGAATATAGTTATCATACTGAATATGAATATATAAGAATTAAGACAGGAAGAATTTAACATAATATCACTTTAGTATATCACTTATTTCTTAGGTGTAATACTTAAGAATTACAAGAGAAGTAAAAAGCGAGATGTTATGGTATGTATGCTCTTTTCAGACATGAATGATACTGAGTCAACAAAAGTGACCGTACACAGCAGCCAATTCTTGCTGAAATCACACAGTGCTGTCTTAAAAAAGGAAGAATATATTCAAAACTATGACTGTAAGCAAAAGACATGATTGATATCCATAACTAAAATACCTTTGATCATAAGATCTGCCTGATTGGGACTGACTTGATGTTAAACAACAACAATATCAAACAATGTAAGTGAATACTCAATACTCTCAACTGCAAAACTCAACTGGTTTATAGATTAAATGTACCATTTCTCAAATAATTTCAAATACTGTATTCCTCAGTCAGAGCAGATCAAGTTTCCTTCTTTCATTTGATAATTCTGATGTTTGCCTCTCCAAATTCAATGCATTGAAAAAGACAATATTTAAATTCAAAATATTTTAGCCGCGCTTAACATGATGCATTGAATATGGCTGAAAATGAGCATAAGCCTTCAATATAAGCTAAAAAATAAATTAAATAAGAATTGTTTGATGGGAAGCAAGAAAGATATAAAAATAAGGCATGAAAAATAAGATATATATATTGCGCAAAAAAAAATTGAAATAAAAATGAAATAAAACAGAATATTAAACCATAAAATAAATATATTTAGTGTTATACATTAGGGCGGAGTGAAAATAAAAAAAATGTGGAAATTGAAAATGCCTGTGGGCTAAATGTTGCTATATTTGATTACTAGAAAAATGCTAAATTCTTGCTGAGATCAATCAAGGGCATTTACTCCCTCAAGCCCCCTAAACTCCAAAAATGGGAGTTTTTGTAAATATTTACAAAGCAGAGTTTGTGGGGTCTGAGGGAGTAAATGCCGTCGACTGATCTAAGCAAAAATTTAGCATTTTTCTAGTAATGATATATAGCAAGCTTTTAGGCCTCAGGCATTTTCAATTTTTTTATTTTCACTCCATCCTAACACACATGTATGCGTATGTGAGTATGCAGATTGTGTAATAGGGTTGAGTGAAAATTTAAAATTGTGGAATCTAAAAATGTCTGAGGCCTAAAATCTTGCTATATAATATTACTAGAAAAATGCTAAATTTTTGCTTAGATCAGTCAATGGCATTTATTCCCTCAAAACCCCACTATTGTAAAAATTTTACAAAAATCCCCCATTTTCGGAGTTTAGGGGGCTTGAGAGAGTAAATGCCCTTGACTGATCTCAGTGAAAATTTAGCATTTTTCTAGTAATCAAATACAGCAACATTTTAGCCCTCAGGCATTTTCAATTTCCACAATGTTTTATTTTCACTCCACCCTATTATACATCCTGTAATATCAACCGAATGCATATGTATAGATACATACATACACACACACACATATATATACGGTGTGTGTATATATATATATATATATATGGATCAAAACAGTTTGATTCAAATTCGCTAGTACTCTTGAGTTTCAAGCATGATACTACTCATCAACCATTTTGAATTTGAAAATGGCTGATGACTAGCATCATGCTTGAAACTCAAGAGTACCAATGAATTTGAATCAAACCGTTTTGATCCATACAAGTAACTCTCAATAAATGCGTTGAGTGCCCTTCTTTTGTTTGTCCACTCATGTATACACACACACACATATATACGAGTGAATGGACAAACAAAAGAAGGGCATTCAACAAATTTATTGGGAGTTACATGTAAGGATCAAAACAGTCTGATTCATATATAAACATGTTAATTATTTAATAATTATGTTCATTACTCAATATTATTAATATGCAGTTATGTGGTAGTGGTACTTACCATAGAGATCATTGAGATTTTGGTTCTATACATATACACACACACACACACATTCATGCATATGTATATACATTCATTGATACATACATACTTGTAATAGTTTATATGTTATACGCAGCTAAAGCATAAATTATATTGCATATCTATTGTATCTGTATTACAGAAGTACCATGTGTATATCTACAACAGATATATTTAAAATCTCTGCCTCTAATGTATATATGTATGCAGGTGTTGTGTGTTTGAGTGTATATGTGTGAGTGCATGTAAATAAACACAAAACACAAACTCCTTCGATTCTCATTGATTATTTCAAATATATTTTCCTTTATACTCACACACATACAGACACACACACCCAAACACACATATTGCTTCAAGGATAGTTACTGAGATATACATGCAAGCAAAAACCTCTTTGGTATTTCTCTTACCAGTTGGACTATCAGAATCAATTTGTATACTCCGAGATCTCCGGACAATTCCATGGACAGATGAGCGCCTGCGAATCTTCCGAGCATCTGCACTTCTCTTACGATCCCACATATCAGAACTTCGTAAAATGTGGCCATGAGCAGAGACAGCATCCAGCTTGCTCTTGATACTGCGTAACAGTTTACTTTCTGAAATTAGATAAATTATATATATATATATATATATATATAT
>NC_068987.1:15668600-15675116 GCF_001194135.2 Octopus bimaculoides | reverse complement strand
ATATATATACACATATAACAACTGAAGGGATGGAGTTGTTGATATTGCATTTACTCCACAGTTTACAGATATTTCAACAATGTTATCTGAATAAAAGTAAATATATTTGTTTCCTTAATTTGACTAATATGAGAAAAGAATGGAGATGAAGTAGAACCTTGTTTGAATTCTTATAGTTTTCTATTATTTGCTTGTGGGGTGAAGAAATAGCTTACCTTGATCGACGTCTTCAGTGTTAAAGATAAAACTTAAACTAGTCACACAACTGGTACTCAAGAAGTCTTTCAAGTTTCCAACCTGAACGCTGAAACAGAACAGAGAACAAATTTTGGGTGAAATATATAACAAGTGTATATGTGGTAAGAAGCTTACTTCTCAACCACATGGTTCCGTGTTCAGTCCCAGCTGTAGAAATCTGCCAAAACAGACAATAGAGTTTGGCACAGCCCTCTGGTATGTCGGCTCTTGTGAAACCGTCCGACTAATGCCAGCATGGAAAATGGACGTTAAATGATGATAATAATGATATATGTATTATCATCATCATCATTTAGTGTATGCTTTCCATACTAGCATGGGTTAGACAGTTTGAGAGCTGTACCAAGTTTCTGTCTGATTTGGCATGGTTTCTACAGCTGGATGCCCTTCCTGTCTATAGAAGTATAGACACAGGCATGGCCGTGTGGTTAAGAAGTTTGTTTCCCAACCACATGGTTTTGGGTTCAAGCTCACTGCATGGCAACTTTGGCAAATGTCTTCAACTATAGTCCTGGACCAATCAAAGACTTGTGAGTGGATTTGGTAGATGAGAACTAAAAGAAGCTCATTGTACACACACACAATGTATTTGTAAGTATGTGTATGCTTGTGTGTCTCCTTTTTATGACATTGTGTAACAATTGTAAACAAGTGTCATTGTCAAACAAGCAGTGTCATTCATTTCAAATATCCTGTGGAAATGTGTCGGACCATGAAGAAATATTTACCTTACATGGAAGCAGGTGAGGGTTGGTGACAAGATGAGCATCATCTAGCCACAGAACATCTGCCTCGACAAACTCTGTCTGACCCATGCAAGCATGGAAAAGTGGATGTTCAAATGAAGATGATAATGAATTAATTCGTACACCACACCTAAAATATTATCTTGAAAGGTGACAGTTTAATCCTTTAGCATTCAGATTAGTCTGCGAAATATGCTTATTTCTTCATAGTGTTTTGAATTAATCACGCATTATCTCATACATTTGAGATTTCAATGATATGATTGTCTATTCTGAGAATGACATTATCGGGTAGGTGTATGAGGCTGGATCCTGACAGTTTGAACATAAAACAGGTAGAATAATTGAGGCAGATATGGCCGGTTTAAATGCTAGAGGGTTAAGAATTCCCAATTCTGATAAGGATCATTTGAAATGAAACCATTTTTGCTTACCGAGCACCATTAATGTAACCACTTTGTAGTTTTTTGATGTTGGCTATGAGGGCAGTAGATGGAATCTTTCCATGATCTAGAATATTAAAAACAACAATTAAGATTAGAATTAAGCTAATAAAAAAGATAAGCATATAAAAAGTTACAACACAGAATCATATCAGAGTAAAATAATTATTTGATATAGAATTATAGGAAGTTGAAATTTATTTCTAAGAAAGACAATGTATTTTCCAGCATACAAGTTGAATTTTTCACACAAAACAAAGGTAGGTTGACTTATATAGGAAGACAACTCTGGAGGACCAAAAATTCCATGTGAAATGCATTAGGTTTTAGAAAGATAGTGACAATGTTTGAATGTTTACACTATATATTATGTCAACTTGTATGCTGTAAAATATATCATAAGCTAAATCATATGAATCTCTATTCAATATCTATCTTGAATCAAATGCTTCACTGACAAAATAAGATATTTCTGATAGGAAACAGAGACCCATATTAAACTAAAACATACAATTACTGTTGTTTCATGCTAAATAAATCTTCATGTATGTATGTGTGTATGTATGAGAATTTTTGTGAGTGCCTGGGTATAATTCTTCAGTACATACAAATGACTGATTATGAACATTGAGTATCTGTGTAGCAGAGACCTTATAAGCAGAGAGTTAAAATGTTCACGTGCCAATGAGGAAGGGAGGGGGCTTCTCAGTAGTCACTGAACCTGCTAGAAATAGCAGCCAATTACTTCTGAATTCATATGCCTGAAGTCTTAGGCCCAAGTTACATTTTGCATGGGCTTGACCAGAGCTGACTTGGGTCTAAACAACAACAACAACAACAACGACTTGATGAGAATACTGTAGAGTTCCAGACATAACAGCGACTGGAAATGATGGAAATAATGTGGTCTTGGAAAATATATTTCAGACCCAACCATCATTAAATAAGAAATGTATAGATTATTGCAAAACTTCATTTTAAATATACAAACTATTCTACTGTCCATGGTTTCAGTATCAGTCTGGATTGGTCACTATGTGCTTGGAGGGAAAACAAAATAAAACCATCCACTCATCCCTCCCTTCTCCTCACTTAATTTAATTTAATTTATTGTATTTAATTAAAATTTCAAGCTTATCTCCTTCGCTTTTTTTTTTTATCTCCCAGAATTAATTATTAGGAAAAAGTGATTGCTTTCACCACTTGAGTGGAATTTTAATTAGTTAAAATCTCTTGGCTTACTATATCAAGCATGCTAGAATCTACTTTACTATTAAGTTTTCATGCAGCAGGTCTCCCTAAGAATTTCCCCCCAATTGCTCTGCTAAACTATACAGCTCTGTATGCAGGAACGAGGTGGTGGAGGAAGAAATAATGAAAAAGGTGAAATAGCCCAGTGGATAAAGTATTACAACATTAGCATATAGGTTGTAAGTTCAAATCAACTGCATGCATTTCATTGTGTCTCTGCATAAATTATTTTAACCAACTGTCAGTAAGAGATACCAGATCATCAGTGAACAACGGTCTGTAATAAACTGCTGCTTTATCTAATAAGAAATTTATTCAATTAATTCGCTCATTCTGGAATTATGAACTACCTCTTAAAAGTGGTCTTTTAGAAACATGGAAATAAACTAGTCTCACAAATATCAGTTCCCAATAATACAGGAAAACCTCCAGGAGCTAAGGGCATTGTTTCTCTTGAAACTGTTTCCTTAGCCTAGAGGTTTCTAACTTCAACTTTATTTTCTTTTAGCTTTAGGTATATCTTAAAATCAAGGTGCCATGTGAAAAAGCACTGGTGCAGGTGCCACAGAAGAAAGAACTGGTGCTGGTGCCATGAAAAAATGCGCTGGTGCTGGTGCCTCGTAAAAAGTACTGGCACCATGTAAAAAGCACTGGCCATGGTGTCGTAAAAAGCACAGGTGATGGTTCTTAAAAAGCGCTGGTGCTGCTCTAGTCAACCTGACAAATGAATAGTCCTTTCCACATAATGATAATTAGCAAATTGCAGCACAGTGTGGAGACTCACAACATGAAAGGACAGAAGTGAAGCACATGAAAAAGAGGTGAGAAATAACTGACTTAAAATCTGGTTATATTTATACATGCAGGTATGGTTTCAGGCACAAGCATAAGTATAGGGGCAGACATGGCTGTATGATAGGAATCTTGCTGCCCAACCACATGGTTTGGGATTCAATTCCACCCAGTGGCACCTTGGACAAATGTGTTCTACAACAGTCCTGGGAGGGCCAAAGCCTTGCGAGTGGATTTGGTGGACAGAAACTGTATGAAAGCCTGTTATATGAGAGAGAGAGGGAGAAAGAGAAAGAGAAGAGAAGAGAAGAGAGAGAGAGAGAGAAACTGTCTATTTGCCTTGATATCACATAGGTGTGATGTCCTTTGTTCCCAATTTTCTGCGTCTGGCCATAGAGAAATATAATCTAGCTTGGAAACAGATGCAGGTTGGCAATAGGAAGGGCATGTGGCCATAGAAAATCTGCCACAGCAAAATTCCACCTGACACATATGAGCATGGAAAAGTGACCAGAGACATTGTTTACAAAACTAACAATTGGGTATAAAAAAAAGCTGATACCAGAAATTATAAACCATTACATCAAATTAGAGAAGAATTGTTTGAACATATGTAACTGGCTAGCTGACCAGTAAATATTCTTTGTAGGCATGTATAAAATGCTGCATTACATGTTGTTAGATAGGGTCCAAGTGCTTACATCAGCCTTAAGGTTGGAAGTAGCCCAAATAAATTTAACATGACCAGCAGGGGATTTAAAAAAATTTAAACAAACTTTTTTTTGTTGTTCTTGTTTTGGGAATTGTTTAAAAAATATTTAGAAACATTACAAATAAAATAGTGAAACAACTAAAGCAACAGAAAATGGAACAAGAATTGTAAATGTGTTAAAGATATTAATATATAATGGAAAATTAACATAAATTATTAAGAGTTTAATGAAAACTGTTATTGCAAGCAGGAAAACTTTGATGCAATTTTTGAGGGGTGACAGGGATGGGATAAAAATAAGCAGAAGCAAAGGGGAAAAAACTCCTTAGCTTAAACTGTTTTGCCTAAACTATAAAGCAAGCATATTTTAAATTAAGTCCCCTAACCTGGATGAGGGAAATGACCATTAGATTATGGTTTTAATAAAAACAGAGAATACAGAAAAAATAGGTGTTCATTATGATGAAGCTACGAGGATGATATCTTGGTACTCAACTAAGAGTCCACCACATCATATAGCAGAAACAAATGTAAGGTAATGAAGTTCATTGAATAAAATTTAATATTTTCTGGTGTGATTTCTATTACCACTCTATACTCATATGACATTGCGTTTTAGACCATACATAGATTGAGTTCTCACTATTCTTAAGCGAAATATTAAAATAAATAAATATATATATATGTGTGTGTGTGTACACACACATCCACTAGATCAGAAGACCATGCCTTGCTCCAGTGTCTCAATCTTAACATGGTTCCTCTGGCTGGATGCCTTTCCTATTGACAACAACTTTACAGAATGTACTGAATGTTATTTTTTTCTCATGACACCAGCAATAGTGTAGTCAACTTGTAACTAAAGAGCACCACATACAAAGTGTTGAGAGTGTAAAGTTTGATAAGAGGCCAAGGACAGGTTTATTGTTATGGAGAAGAGTCATGGCTACCTCATACATGATTGGCTGGGTTGGGGTTGAAAGTGGTGCCAGAAAGATTGATAAATACTGTGGTGACAAAGTGCCAGTTTGCTCCAATTTGCTCCAATTTGCTCCCTCATTTCAGATTAATTTTTGACACTGAAAATCCTATATTTGGTCTTTTATTAGATACAACAATGACATGATATCTTTCTTTATAAAACAATGTGATACCCAAGGAGCATTATAGCTTGCTCAAAGTATTGTGATAAAGAGATAAAATAACAAAGCAATGAAAGCAGAGATCTTCATACCATTCAAAGGAGTAAAAGTTTTATAATTATTATAAATAAAAAAAGCACCTGTGTGGTTGCTATGTAAGAAGCACTTGTGTTGGTGCCACTTAAAAAGCACTTCTGCTGGTGCCAAGTAAAAAGCACCCATACAGGTGCAAAGTAAAAAGCTCTCAGTACACTTTGTAAAGTGATTGGCATTAGGAAAGGCCTCTAGTTGTAGAACCCAAAACAGGAGCCTAATGCAGTTCTTCAGGTTGTCAACTCCTGTCAAATCATCCAACCCATGCCAGCATGAAAAACAGATGTTAAATGATGATGATGATAATGGTATGATATTCAGGCACAAAGTCCCAACATCAGAAGTAAACAGTCAAGAAATGTTAGTCTGTAATTGCAATATCATAGTTCTGGTGTAACAGTCCAAAATCTTATACTGACACCTGTTAAATTGTTTTTCAACAGTTCATTTCTGTAAGCAACGCCTTATTATTGATGAAGTTTTTTTATTACAGAATTTCTGTTTACATTATTTACATTTGACGGATATTTGTCCTCATCTTGTTTGTTGTCAACACAACGTTTCGGCTGATATACCCTCCAGCCTTCGTCAGGTGTCTTGGGGAAATTTCGAACCTGGGTTCTCATTCCTAATGATGTTACTATTATTATATTATTATTATTATTACTATTATTAATCAGGTCGCTGCCGTGAATCGAACTCGGAACCTTGGGGTTAGTAGCCCGCGCTCTTAACCACTACACCATATGCCCACAGAATTTCTGTTGTTGTTTAGTCCCCATGTCAACCCATAAAATTAAATAAATTTCCCTGAAATAACCAGGATTCATCCTAAACTCCACTATGACATTTTATCTGTCTTTCACATATTGTAAATAGAAATGATTTGCAACAACTATAACTAAAAAGACTTGTCAGTCTGCATTATGATTCTGGCAGACAAAATGGAAAAGATATTGCCCCAGAGGATGGTGAGAGAGGCATGCTAGAACAACCACTCTGCCTCATACGGTTCACGCTTGAGGATAGTCATCTCTGCTCCTATAGCAGGGCCCAAGAATGTGAGAGGTCTCCACAAA
>NC_068987.1:15650757-15665975 GCF_001194135.2 Octopus bimaculoides | reverse complement strand
AGAGAGAGAGAGAGAGAGAGAGAGAGAGAGAGAGAGAGAGAGAGAGAGAGAGAGAGGGAGAGAGAAAGAGAGAAATGGATGGTGCAAGAGAGAGAGAGATAAGCAGGTAGGTAGATAGATAGATTGTTAGAAGCCAAAACTTCTTAAATCAAAACTGAAAATTTATTGATTGTTGAAATAATGTATGGAAGTACTGTGACAGCATATAAGCAAAAAGCATTGCAACTATTGAAATACGATTAGTCAGCAGTACATCAAGTTCTGATTAGTTGCTGACAGAAAAAACGTAAGAAAATGCATCACATACTTGTCTATTATATGACTATATCAACAATTGTAAAAAGTAATTGATCCATTATAGAACACACAAATGATTCTAGAAAGTGGGACCTTTGCCACTTGTTGAAGATTTTTGTAATTTTAAATAAGTGATAAGAATTGCAAATTCTCGCAAGCATCTCTATCACTACATTTTGAGGGGTTTCCAATGACTAACTGGCTAAAATAATTTATTTATTACATAATGGATTTGATATAGTCTGAAAGATAGTTATATAATTATAGAAATATTCAGTTATTCATCAACACTAAAACTTAATTAGCGATAACTACTTTCCGTGCTTAAATTTTATACACATAATAATCCTCAGAACATTAGAATATATGCTTTTGCACATAACTAGATGTGAATATCCCATGTTCTAAGGCAGTGAGCTGACAGAATCGTTAGTATGGTGGACAAAATGCTGAACGGTATTTCGTCTGTTTTTACGGTCTGAGTTCAAATTCCGCCAAGGTCAACTTTGCCTTTCATCCTTTCAGGGTTCAATAAATTAAGTACCAGTTTTGTACTGGGATCAATCTAATTGACTGGCCCCCTCCCCCAAAATTTTGGGCCTTGTGCCTAGAGTAGAAAAGAATATCCCATGTTCTGTACATCAAGATTGGACAGCTCAGTATAAGATAAATTTTTGATATTTTTTTCCATACCAATTAAATATTGATATATAATAGACTATTCATATTTCGATGTGTTTATAAACATTTTAGCATATTTACAATCAGGCTGTTTTCTTACCCCATTTATGTGAGTAATTGATAAAGTGAAACTCTGAGTTACAATTTAAGAAGCTTTACCATCTAATAAAATAGATACACCCTGTTTTACTCTGCATGTAAATATGAAAGTTCAACAGTCTCTATACGTGTATGTATAATCATATATTCGCTCATATATATATATATATATATATATATATATATATATATGTATATATATATATATATATAGGTGGATACATATGTATTTGTAGAAAGACATTGTCTATTGTGCATATAAGAAGCAGTAAAAATAAAGTACACTGCAGAACTAGTCTACGGAAGCAACACTGTCCACTGGGCTTACAAGTGAGAATTCTTGAGTGCCTTACCTAAAACCCAAGGTTGAACAACGACAATCAAAGTAGGTCTCCCTTTTGTGGCTTTCCAGTTGCTCTTTAAAAAGCTAATCTCCCAACGCATAAAATCTACAATGAACTGAGGATCAAGGACTGCAAAAAAGTGGTGTCGATCCAGAAACTGAAGAGGGAACAAACCATGCAGTTTTAATGAAATCATCCACATAAACAGACAAAACACCAATGTGAGTAAATAAAGAATATGTGAGAATTATTAAATGTGAGAGTAAAAAAAAAAAAGACACAAAGATTGAAGAATTGTTATATGGTTGATTTCATCAAATGTGGTTTGTGTTTGATACAGTCAAATATGATTGAAATGGCTGTAATGTGGTCTCTATAATAAAAAGAAAGAATGTAAAATTCTATATTTGGATCATATATTGAGAAATTAGTTTGAATGAAGTATGTTGTGTTTGAACCCTCTTGGCTTTTAACCATATTAGTAAATATATATTTATATATGCAGTTAAGTATATGTCTGGTCATAGAGTGACCAACGGTTTTGCAACCATGAAGTGTTACATTCAGTTAGTAAACAAAGAATATATGTATAAATATAAATATCTATAAATAAATATAGACAAATAAATATAATATATATGAATATAAATATATATAAATAAATATATATATAAATATAAATAAAAATAAATATAGATATATATAAATAAATAAATAAATATAGATATATATATGTTTTATATATATATATATATATATATATATATATATAAATAAATAAATAACTATATATAAATTGCAGGTAATATTTAATATGTCTTATGATGTAAGATAACAGGTAGACATAATTAGTGCTCAGGTTGATTTCCTGCTTAAACTCCACTCTGAACTGCAACTTAAAATGCAGGTATGTCATAGCTGCCTAAATAAGGATTGGTTGTTGGCAATGTTTCAATCAAGCTGGTACATGTGTAATAGCATAAAAGTATGGACAGGCAAACAACTGATCTCTGGTCTGATTATATTTATATATTTGACCAAGATATCTGGTGCCTTGCTGTATTCAAGAAGACATGTCCACCACAACAGAAGTGTTAATGCCCTCCTTGGCCAGCAAAAGCACCATTCTGGTGCCATATAAAAAGCACCCATGTCAGTGCCATGAGAAAGAACCTATGCTGGCGCTGCATAAAAGGTACACATGCCAGTGTCTTGTAAAAGCATCCATGGTTGCACCATGTGAAAAGCTCCCGAGGTGGGCCATGTGGAAAGCACTCATACTGGGTCACATAAAAAGCACCCATGCTGGGCATTGTAAAAAGCACCCGTGCTGGGCAACATAAAAGGTGCCATGGTGGTGTCACATAAAAAAAACACCCAGCACATTGTGTAAAATGGTTGGTGTTAGGAAGGGTATCCAATGATAGAAACCGTGCCAAATCAGACCGGAATCTGATGCAGCTCTTTAACTTGCCAGCTCTGGTCAAGCCATCCAACCCATGCCAGCATGGAAAACAGACATTAACTGATGATGATGATACAACTTCTATGGAGAAAGGAAGGTTTGAGGAGTTTAAAGTTCAATAGATTAATAAAAGACAGCTTTAGGAATGGTCAGAATGATTGTGGTTATATGCTGGTACTTTCCTGGAATAGTTATGAGGTAAGATCATGTAACACCATTATAAACATTTCTAAACCAATCTTTGATTGATCTCATGTGATTTTTAAGCTCTTTAAAGCTTCCTTTCTCCATATAAGTTGCATAAATATATAAATGCCATAATCTGACCAGATACTAGTTGTTTGCCTGTCAATACTTTTATTCTATTGCAAGTGTGTGTGTGTGTGTGTGTGTGTGTGTGTGGTGTATGTTGGGAAAAATGAATTGTGGTTTTTGTAAAGGCACACTGTACCCTGAAATCAAATGATTCCAAAGTCAATTTTGCCTTTACTCCTTTCAGAGTTGACATAGATCTAGCCAAAGCGATTGGCTGATAGAACTGTGAGAGCTTCTGGCAGGATACTGTTTCACATCTGTTCCAGCACATAATGCATATGGCTACAACTGTGAGAACAGTGATTCCAAGATGCATATAGATATGTACATATCTATATAAATATATCTGTATTTATTTGCCAAAATATATAATTGAGCATTGGGCTTCACAGAGGCAAAGTGGCTGAGTTCTTTTCGAATGTTTGGCCTAACAGATACAATGACTGAGACCTTTGACATTATCTCGTGCTTGGGAAGAAGACTCATCAAGCCAAGCAAAATTGCAGTTGTGGCAGATACCAGTGTCACGCAAAAGGCACCTGTGCTGATGGCACATAAAAGCACCCATTACACTCTCGAAGTGGTTGGTATTAGGAAGGGCATCCAGCCATAAAAATGCCAAATCAGACTGAAGTCTGGTGTAGCCTTCCAGCTTACCAGCTCTGGGTAAACCATCCAACCCATACCAGCATGGACAATGGACATTAAATGATAATGACTGACACACACACACATGCATACTCAATTATCTGCACACACATGCACAAACACACACATACACACACACACACACACATCACATTCATAATTTTAATGGCCACTTTTATTTAAATCATGTAGAGTTCATTGAGGCAGATTTCTATGAACAGATGCCTTTCCTGTTGCCAATCTTTACCTGTTTCTAAGCAAGGAAATTTTTCCCCACAGCCAGATATGTTTTCACAGAATATTGGAAATGAATTACACATGTATGATAGTGATATCAAGACAAAGAGACACAAATACACACACACACACACATACACACAATCAAACACACAAATGTACATATATACATATACTGAGGCTATAGTAGAAGACTAGAGTTAGTGGAGGACCACTAACTCTATTGGTATCAGTAACTATAGGATATGAATGTTAGAGAATAATATAATGAAGATGGCACACAAAGGACACAAAAAGTAGATGATTACATCATAGCAACTGGGATATAGAAAAGAAAAGACATTAGTGGTTTATAACCAAAATAAAACAACACACAAGATATGTCAAGATGAAAACACTGGGGGAAAAAAGGATAGTAAAAATTAGATGTTCCAAAAGTACTTCTTGACCAAACAAGAGAAATTACAAAAGTGCTGAAATTGAAATAAATATATCCAGAGTGGATATAGGAGATGAACAGAACATGTTGCATGCCAGGAACAGAAGACAACAGAGGAGAAAGTGAAGAAAAGAAACTGTAAAATTGGAATAGGGAAACCACATCAATATAAAATGAAATTTCAGTATGACACCCAAAGTTGTGTGTTTTGGTAGTATATGTGGAGGAAATGGGGTACAATAAAAACATAGAGAACAAATGAAAAAAAAATTCCCATCTTTAGGTGTGTGTGCATGTGTGTGACTTTGCATGAGTGTATTTATAAATAAATGTGTATGTATGTATATATGTGTATATGTACGTGTTTCATTATTAATTAGTAGATGTTACAGGGGGACCCATGGGCTGAGAGTTTCATACATTGGTACTTATTAAACTGTTTGCTAAGTGCCAATATCCAGAACTCTCAATGCATGAGTCACACTGTAACTTGTGCAGATTAACAGTAATAATAAAAAGATTGTGCCTATATGAAGGTGCATGGTCTAGTTGTTAGGCTGTAAAGAGGTAACCCTGTGATGGATTAGCCTTCTGATCAAAGGGAATGTTGGGGCCTGCTTGCTTAGCCAATGGGGTGGCATCATTTGAAAGCTAAATTGATGCAAAGTGCATTGTGACTAGTGATGTATAACAACATCCAATAACCTGGTCAATCACGTGATATATATATATATATATATATATATATATATATACACATACACATACACATACATACATACACACACACATACATATATATGCAAATATATAAGAGAATGCCAAAGAAGACATGAAGGGAAGTGGTAAAGTTTGATTTCAGGATGTTTGCCCACATGAAAGAGATGATTGCAGAATGATCCCATCCAGCCTGTATCATCATGGGAAAGCCAATGTAGGGTGACGATGAAGATGATGGTGGTGGTGGTGATGATGATGACAGGGAGGAGGAAGAAGATGACAACAGCGATGATGAAGGTGGTGGTGGTGGTGATGACAATGGTGATGATAATGGTGGTGATGACAATGACAACATCAATGATATATACATTCAAAGATGATTCCTGTAACGACTGAGTGAATCATCAGCTTCCAAAAAATAAAGAAATATACTCTATTCATTGTATTGAGTACTCTTTCTCCCATTTGTATACATTGACACATGTATTCCATCTTAGGTTGCACTTAGGGGAGAGAGAACTCAGTATATAAAGTCAAGTTTCTTCCTGTTTGTGGTCTAATTTTAAGCCTGGGTTTCATTCCACATTAATTGTGTTATGTTATGACAAATGCATTTTGAATGAGCAGAAACACTTAAATATTTGTGCACACAAATACATAAACACATACACACACACACACACAGATACAAGCACATGCATAGACAGACAGACACAAACACACATACAGACACACACAGGTACATATATGCACATACATACACACATCCATGATTATTCTGCATTGCTTTTCTTGGCATAGTATATGAAGGACTATATTATATCATATGTCCTTTCATATTTTTAGCAATACAAAATGACATGAGGGAGATTTGACTGCTTTTTCTCAAGTAAGTCAAACAACCATGCAGTGGCTCCTTTGCCAGCATCCTTTGGTAATGTAACCAGTATAAATAATAAAAGAATTTGTGACAGGAAGCATGTATTATATCCATTGCAACCAAATTCACTATTTGGCTTTCAACGATCCACAAAATAGCCAAATAGCAGTTATATACTGGTGTAAATTCTCTAACACTTCTTGGTTTTGGAATGTATTCAATTACTCAGTGAGTTATTCAGCACTGCTAATTTTCTCTATGTCTCTGTTTGTAATTTTATATAGTTTATCAGTGAGGGAGGCAAAATTATAATAATCATAATAATTTTCTTTTCAAATTTTGCCACAAGGCTGGCAATTTTTAGGGGATGGGGATCAGTGGATTACACTGACCCCAGGACTTAACTGATACTTTATTTTATTCACTGCCCACCCACCCCTCACCTGAAGATTAAATTGCCCTGGATGGGGCTTGAACTCAGAACATAAAGAACTAGAAGAAATGCTGCTAAGCATTTTGTCTGACAGACTAACAATTCCACCATTTCACTGCTTTAAGAATGACGATGACGATGATGACAAAGACGATGACGACAACAACTATAATAATCCTTTCTACTAAAGGCACAAGGCCTGAAATTTGGCGAGAAGGGGCTAGTCAATTACATTGACCCCCAGTGTTTCACTGGTACTTAATTTATCGACCCCGAAGGGATGAAAGGCAAAGTTGACCTCGGCAGAATATGAACTCACAACGTAGCAATGGGCAAAATACCACTAAGCATTTCATCCAGCATGTTAATGATTCTGCCAGCTCGCCACCTTAATAATAATAATAATAATAATAATAATAATAATTTTGCCTCAAGGGCAGTCATTTTGGAAGAGGGGATGAGTCGATTACATCGACCCCAGTGTCTCACTGGTACTTAATTTATCAACCCCAACGGGTGAAACACCACTAAGCATTTCATCTAGTGTGTTAATGATTCTTCCAGCTCACTGCCTTAATAATAATAATAATAATAATAATAATAATTAATAATAATTCTTTGTAGAATAGGTACAAAGCCTGCAATTTTGGAGGAGGGATTGGTCAATATCACTGATCGACCTGAGTACTCTGCTGCCACTTATTTTATCAATTCTGAACAGATGAACGGCAAAGTAAATCTTGGCAATGTTTGAATTCAGAAGATACAGCTGAATGAAATGCCACAAAGCATTTTGTCTGGCAATGCTAACAATTCTGCCATTGATCTAAATTTAAAACCTTACGACAAGATTCCATGTTAGTTTATATTCTTAACACCAGGTTAATAACAACAAAGTTATTTTAATAAATTCTTCGTTATTTCCAAAACTAATTGAAACACAGGTAGTATATTTCAAAGCATAAATATGCTAACAAAAGGAGAGAGCAAGAGAGAGAGAGAGAGAGAGAGAGAGAGAGAGAGAGAGTCAATGTGATTAGTGATGTTAGCACTAGCTTTTGACAGAGTGAGAATAAACATGAAATTTCTAGCATTTAAGAGATAGGACTTTAACAATAATAATTTGTTGAGCTGAAGCTGGTCACTCTGATGTGGTGCAGTTTGTAAGTTATTTTATGTTGCGTAGAATTAGTCAATGTATGAGTTGTTATTTTTTTATGGAAAAAAAGGTGGTATTCTTCAGAGATGATGTATATAGAATACAGTAGCACACGTTCGGTAGATTGTATGCAGTGTTTGTAGTTATGAGAGGGTGGGCATTGAATGAGGGCAATAAGCTTACTATGGTACTTGTAGGTGCAATGTAGTGATAATCAGGTAATGAAAATCATAGTAGGTGCAGTATAGAACCTAACAATATACCTGTATGTATGTTTTCTAGAGTTTCCTCAAGGTAAGATGTCTTTTAATAAAATGTAACAAAATTTTAGTTTGTAAAAATAAAATGATATTCGCCTATTTCAAAATAATAGTAGGTTATATGTTGTTTTTTTATATGAATAAATTCTTTCTTTAAAATGGTTTTGGCTTAATTTAATGCCTTATTAAAATTAAGATGGCATAATATAAGTATGTCCTTATAGGTATGGGTTCCATGATGTTTAGAAAATCACATAAAAGTTCTATGACAAAATAAATTTGGGAACTGTTTCTCTATATATTTGATCTGTTACATCATAACCTTGAGTTGAAATTTACTGTGATGGACAACTTCACACGAAAACAAATAATATTCCAGACACATTTCAGTTCAGTTCTCCAAAACTTCCTTTCGAAAAATAAATTTGGTTTTTGCCTGGTTATATCTCATCAAAAGAAATGGTTATTTTAAACTTTCTATGATTGAAACAAAAATGTTCTTTCTTCTTTTTTTTTCTTTAAATCTGTTGAAATGGTTTTTCTTTTCTGGAATAATAGCATTTTGAACAGGTCTATTTTTTTTTTAAAGAAATTGTAGCACAATTTCACCTGGGGGAGCAGAAATGAAAATGATGTAATGCAAAAGCTCACTTGTTGTAAATAAGCAAAGCACAAAAGCAATTGGATAAAGCAATACAGCAACACATACAATGTTGTAAACCAAGAAAGCACTGCAATAGCATCAACAATTTTATCAACAATTCTTTAAGTGCTGGCTCACTTTCCATCACATACAGAGTCAGTAGCACAAACATACACACACAAAGAGTCAGTAACACACACACATACACACAGTGAGTAAGGCAAGGCAACAAAGAAACCTCTATGTGGTCATTTGATGTGCTAGAAATAGCAGTTAAATCTTCATTAAATTACACCCAACCATCTTAAAAAATATGGAAGAAAACACTGGATGAAAAAGTTCAGAAAAATAAGAAAAGAGGAAAAGAGAAGAAAAATAAAAAATAAAAAAATGATATGGTCAAGTCTGGCTTTCTTTTGACCACAGATCTCCTTAGGTAAAGCCACAACTACAACAACAGTCAATTACACTAACAAAATCCAAGTATTCTTTTCTACTATAGGCACAAGGCCTGAAATTTTTTTTTTGGGGGGGGGCAGTCGATTTCGTCAACTCCAGTGTATAACTGGTACTGGGGTCAATTCATGAGAGAACTTCACAGGAAGTAATTGGGGTTTCTTTTTGAAGATGTCCTACAGAAACCCTGAATTACTAAATGAAAAACCTGTACCATAAGAAAGACCTGTAGGAGAAATACTCTCCATACTTCCATCTCTTTGGGGGTTAGAAAAATAAATACCAGTAGAACACTGGGGTTGATGCAATTGACTTAATCCCTTCCCTGAAATTGCAGGCCCTGTGCCAAAATTTTAAAGTATTATTATTATCATTATTATTATTATAGGTGGTGAGCTGGTAGAATCGTTAGCACAAATAAGAACCAGTTGAGCATACTGGGGTTGATGTTATTGACTTGCTCTCTCCCCCCGAACCTGATGGCCTTGAACCAAAATTTGAAATTATTATTATCATTATTGTTATTGGGTAGCAAAACTGGCTAAGATAGTACAGTACAAGTCAAATGGAATATTTGTACACCATCTGCTGTTATTTGGCTGTCAGCCAACTTTGTTCAAGCAAACTTAAGAGGGAAAGTATTCTAGCCATGACAATCCTGTCTTTTTCATGCATAGTTTTATTTGCTTCAGTCATTAGACTGTGGCCATGCTGGGGCACCACCTTAAAGGATTTTAGTCAAATTGACGCTGGTGCTTTTTTTTTTTAAAGCCTGATACTTATTCTATCGGTCTCTTTTGCTGAACCACTAAGTTACAGAGATGTAAACACACCAACACAAGTTGTCAAGTGATGGTGGGATACAAACACAGACACAAAGACAGACAGACACACACATCCAAGGTAAAGTAAAGTTACCTTTTTGATTCATACTGACTCATAAGGGCCAGTTTCCTGGCATATATATTCTCCACCTGGACGGGACAGCCGTCCATCACAAGATTACTCATTTTTGCCAGATGAGTTGAATAGAGCAATGTGAAATGAAGTATTTTGCTCAAGAACACAAAGCGTAGCCTAGTCCATGAATAGAAACCATAATCTAATGATTGTGAGTCCAACACCCTAACCACTAAGCCATGCCCCCCACCGCCACCAACACACACACACACATATATATGATGGGCTTCTTTTAGTCTCTGTCTACCAAACCTACTTCTTAACCACACAGCCACACCTGCACCTATATACAACATGATAAAAAATTTAAGTCCCTTGGACATCACTGTCTGAGGACTCATAGAGGTAGATACCTGGATTCCATGGGGTATAAAGCGACCGAGATCCCACCCTCTACTCTGAACAGAGTGTCAGTCAGTTGCAGGGCTGCTCATTTACAGCTGAGTGAACTGAAGTAACATGAAGTATACTGTTTTGCTCAAGACCATGATCTTGTAATTACGAGTACAACTCCCCATCTTTTTGGGGATTAGAAAAATAAATACCAGTAGAACACTGGGGTTGATACAATCGACTTAATCCCTTCCCCGAAATTGCAGGCCCTGTGCCAAAATTTGAAAGTATTATTATTATTACTGAAGGTGGTGAACTGGTAGAATCGTTAGCACAAATAAGAACCAGTGCCTTCATACACAACATGATATTCTTCCTCAATTCTTAAGAACTCAGCAGCAGACTTCTAACACGTCTCATATATGTATGTATGTCCTTTGTAAACAGAGAAACCGTTTGTCGTTAATGTTTGAGTTGTTTAACCTCAAGTCAACTGTTATTCCAGCCTTGATCATCCCATCTTTTGTTATTCTATTTTTAATTTTTAAAATGCTAGGGAGTGATTAAAGGCAATTGATTGACAGAATCATTAGTCAGAAAACAGCACAACTCCCATGACTTTCGGAAACACTTTTTCACGCTAAGAGTTGCTGAAGTATGGAACAAACTGCCAGCATCAGTTGTCAGTTGTCGGAGCACTGCATCCTTCAAAACTTCCATACTTCCTGAGATTCGCCAACACTACACCTGATTTTCTCCCCTCCATACACACGCAAGCATGTATCTGACTCATACACTGTTCACTTTCCAGACATTTGTACAATACTGCATGTGCTTTATACGCACTTTTGACAAGTTGTAGTGCACCTGAGCACTGTATACAATAATTTCATTATTATTATTATTATAGAAATGACTAAATACTTTGCAGTATTTGTTCCAGCTCTTTACATTCTGAGTTCAAACCCTAACAAGGTCAACTTCATTTTTGATCCTTTCAGAGTCAATGAAACAGAGGATCAGTACAGGAGAGTTGGGATGTAGAACTGTTGGCGCATTGAACAAAATACTTAGCAGTATTTGTTTTCTTTTTCCATGTCCTGAGTTAACCTGTGCTGATATTGGGGCCAAACTGTATTCACCCTTGCCTTTTCCTTAAACAACATCAGTGATGTAGAGAGGGGACACTTGGTGCATGTGCACCTGCTGGGCTTGTTTGGTCAAGCTCTAGCATCCAGGTATACTAGAGGAGAACTTTCCATGTGAAGATACATAGTTAACCCTGATTGACAGCGGTTTTAGATAAGATGTGATTTAAAGGAGATCTGGTTGCTATCCCTAGCAGATTGAGCAACCTCACTGAGGCTCTCTCATTGACTCATGGAAGTCTTTATTAACAACTGAGGTCTCTACTATTTTCGATCCATATATGTTATGCCACACAAAAAATGGCCTACTGTTTAAAAAATGGCCTAGAGACAGAGAAGTATTTTCTAACCAACAAATGTTCTCTTGAAGTCTCACCTCTACCCTTTTTTGATCTATGCTAGCACCACTATACTCTTTAAAATACAAATAAAGCAGTAAAAACTGGTAATTTTATAACCAGATCTCATCTGAAATTGTAATATCAAAATGTTAATATATCGTTTACTTTTTCTACTTTAGAAGAAATATTTTTGTTATTTCAAGAAAAATCAATTTTCATTGTGCAATATTTCAAAAACATGTGAAGCATGCAATTATAGAAATGTAGTAAAATCAGGCCCCAAATTAGAGCGATCTTTAAATAAATAAATAAATAAATGAAAAAGACAATTAAGACAGTGGTGGGTTGGAGTTTAAGGAGCTCACATAAATGGAAAAGAAAATTTCCAAACACGAGATAACTCAGCCCACCTAACATCATCTTGCTGACAGGAAAGACTATAACTGGCCGTCCTAACATTCTCCATTGGTGACTCAAAGTCTCAACATCGGACTTAAAATTGTCCATGAGAAAGCTGTTGTCTAGGGGCAGATAGAATTGTAGGTTATCCAGGAACTGTGAACAAAAAAAATAGTAATAAATGGCATCGGAAAAAGAAGAAAATTAGAAGGGCAGGATGAGGACAAGACAAAAAGGCATCCATTGATTTTTTTTTTTTTTGATATCTGTAAAAAAGATCTTGGGATAATTTAGCTGAAAGAATAAAATCTACATTAGTATGATGGTGAAGTTTCAAGCAGTATTTTCTTGATTTTAGAATTAATTATCTTTTGGAGCAAGTTTGTGAACTTAGCTGCAGAAGATTCCACAACTTTGAATTTTTCAAGTTCAGGTTTGATAGAATCTAAAAGCTTAGATTTAGACCAATACTCAACCTAACCCATTCTGTCAATCCAAACAAACTGATTCATCACTGCCATTAAATTCTTCCTTATTTAAAAATGCATTTCATTAAAAAAAGGATTACAAAAAGTATTGAAGACAAACCAAGATACTGCACTAGGAATCTGCAGACTGATGGTTTGTTTTATCTTAGAGAATTTCAAATTCTTTGGCGGTTCCAGCAAAATATTTTCATGTGTTTACTAATAACCTGACAGTGCCCAGTGTTCATCATTATATTTTATGCACTCAAACAGGCATACCCCACCTACCCAGCCTGCCCACAAACCATACAGGCAAACTGGAACTGACAAAAAAAAAGAATAAAATGAATTAGAAATATGCATAATACTCCATTGAAATAACATTTTATTTCTGACATACGCACATCATTTTAAATTTAATCACACACGTACATCCATTTTTTAACCAAATTGACAAAACAAATGTTTAACATAATATTTTCATGTTATTATGAACAAAATGGAATTATTATGCTTATTGAATATGTTATGATATACCTCATTGATATTTAGACATATTATATAAAAAAAGTGTCATTACATATGTTGCTAAGATAACAATAACATCATAGATGTTATTACGATAACAGTAGGATTATATATGTTATAATGAATACAATGGTATAATATATATTGCTGTGATAATATTGTTGTCATAATAAAGAGAATTATATCATAGGTGTTATAATGAACACAATGATATATATATATGTATGTATGTATATAAATATATATATATATATATATATATATATATATATATGCCATAATCAATACAATGATACTAGATGTGTTATGATAATATTGAGAGCAAAACAATCAAAATATTATTTAATATGTCTTAACAACACAATGATGCTTGATATGTTAAAATGATAATAATTTTAATATATATCATTATGTATCTTTTATGTTTCACGGAATGTCATTTATGCTTAATAAAATATTATAACAACAATTATGCTAACAATAACAAAATAAACTGAAGAATGACGAGTTAAAAACAAAGAGAAAAAGGAAAAAAAAAATAAACAAAAGGTGATAGTCAACCATTTCATACTTAAGTATTATAGATTGAATAACAGAGTGTAACACATTTTGAATAACCCCAGTCATTATCTATAATACCTATATGTAATGGAAATATAATAATTTAATCTTGGCCATCAGCAACACCACTACCAACAAGAACAATAACAACAACAAAAACAGCAACAAGAAATGTGTATAAAAATGAATGTAAATATACATGTGAAATGGTACAATACCTGTGGCGCAAATGCTAAAATTTGATCTTTGAGTGTGTAAAGTTTGCTAGTTGCCAAAAGACCAATTTCACTAGATGGTCGTCCTGTTAAACCAAGACGTTTGTTCTTTCCTGTAAATGAAAAAAGTTGACTAAATTAAAAGAACCACCACAAATACGTAATTCTGTATCATAGAAAAATAATGACGTCGTAAGCGACGGAGTGCCAACAACAATTATTATTATCACTATTATTATTATGATCATAAAAATGGCCAGTAACAAAACAAAAAGCAGTCTAAAATATTCAAAGAAAAATTATTTTAAAATAAGTGCCAAATATACTTGAAATTAAAACAAAAATTGTCACTCCATCAGTTATGATGTTGGATGTTCAAATTGATCTGATTAATGAAACAGTCTACTCTTGAAATTAATGAATAAGTGGCAGAGTACTCCACAGAAATGCATACGTTTAATGTAGTTCTCATGTAGATTCAGTGTGACACAGAACGTTACAAGGCTGGCCCTTCAAAATACAGGTGTTACTCATCTCTGCCAGCTGAGTAAGCTGGAACAATGTGAAATAAAGTGTGTTGCTCAAGAAGACAATGTTCTGCCAGGCATTGAACTCATAACCTTACCATCGCAACCTAAGTACTCTAACTACTAAGCCACATGCCTTCTCACTTGAAATTAGAAGTCACATGCAAACACACACAATAAAAGAAATGCTCCCATATTTGATCTCAGTGTATGGTGCCCTTGACAAGTATTTTCTGCTGTCATAGTTTCAGGTTGATCAATGCCTTGTAAGAAATTTAGTAAAAGAAATCTCTGGAGGACATCAATACAAATTCCTTAGTATATACTACATTTGACAGCATAAAAGACATTAAATGCATTCCAGTTTCAGCACCACATATTCAAGAAAAAAGTTAGCTTATGGGCAGAGCACTAAGAGCACCGTTCGAGCGTGATCGTTGCCAGAGCAGCTGTCTGGCCTCCATGCCGGTGGCACATAAATAGCACCATTTGAGCGTGATCGTTACCAACGTTGCCTTCCTGGCACTTGTGCCAGTGACACATGAAAAGACATTCGAGTGAGATAGTTGTCAGTGCCGCTGGACTGGCTCCTGTGCAGGTGGCATGTAAAAAACACCATTTCGAGCGTGGCCGTTGCCAGTACCGCCTGACTGGCCTTCGTGC
>NC_068987.1:15634713-15650747 GCF_001194135.2 Octopus bimaculoides | reverse complement strand
TAAAAAACACCATTTCGAGCGTGGCCGTTGCCAGTACCGCCTGACTGGCCTTCGTGCCGGTGACACGTAAAAGCACCCACTACACTCTCGGAGTGGTTAGCATTAGGTAGGGCATCCAGCTGTGAAAACTCTGCCAAATCAGATTGGAGCCTGGTGTAGCCACCTGGTTCATCAGTCCTCAGTCAAATCGTCTAACCCATGCTAGTATGGAAAGCGGACGTTAAACAATGGTGATGACCAACAGTGATTTGTTTTGAGACATTTTTTTTCTAAAAGAAAATGTATCTTATATGCTGTCAGTTAGGGTAATTATGTCTTAAGAGGAGGTATCTCACAAAATGGGATATAACTGAAGATAAACTTAGCCATTCAATAAATAAAGATTAGTAAACCTGACTTGAAAATGTTAATCTTCTTAAGCGTTTGAAAGGAACTGCCTGTGTATGGTTGTAACCTAAGGAGTGAAACCATGAAGCAGAAAGGGAAAAATAACAACAAAAACAAAAACAGAACATACCCAGGAAAGAGTAGATGTAACTTAAAATACGAGCTGGGTAGACTTTTATAGGCTCTACTTCTTTAGTTGTTTGCACTTCAATACCATAGTCTGAGAGACGTTCTTGGATAAATTCATCTTCAGCTAAAATTACCACTGGAAAAGAAGAAAATTAATTTTAAAAAAATAGATTGAGTACAAAGTTTGATATATATATAAAATGTTTAATTTACACTGTGGAGGCGCAATGGCCCAGTGGTTAAGGCACTGGACTCACGGTCATAAGATCACAGTTTCGATTCCCAGACCGGGCGTTGTGAGTGTTTATTGAGCGAAAACACCTAAAGCTACACGAGGCTCTGGCAGGGGATGGTGGTAAACCTTGCTGTACTCTTTCACCACAACTTTCTCTCTGTTTCTGTTGTGCCTGTAATTCAAAGGGTCAGCCTTGTCACACTGTGTCACGCTGAATATCCCTGAGAACTACGTTAAGGTACACATGTCTGTGGAGTGCTCAGCCACTTGCATGTTAATTTCACAAGCAGGCTGTTCCGTTGATCGGATCAACTGGAACCCTCGACGTCGTAAGCGACGGAGTGCCAACACACACAAATTATGCTTGAATGTTTAATCCTACAGAGTGGAACCCTGGACAAGTATTTTCTACCGTAGTCTCAGATCAACCCATACTCTGTGAATGAAACTGAGTAGATGTAAATTGTGATAACCCATCAGATGACTTGCTTCCATTCTGAAGTGGCAAGTAATCTATCACTGAGTTTACTTCTTTCACCAATTCCTGACTTTGGGTGACTTTAGCAGAATCTGTTCTGTTGCACAATCTGAGCAGTTTCCTAATGCCAACCATTTTATTGAGCATTCCAGGAAGCCTCTTCTTTTTGTGACTACTGAAACCCTTCACTCCTGTGAAGCATAAGCCATTGATGACTTTTCTCCATTATTCTTAACACTGGGCTGTCTTTCCCAAAAGGAAAAGCCTTCCTCTCCCTGGTATTGTTGGTTTGGAATTGTCATCAATGCTTCTATAGTTTTGCATTTTTGTCTCGGTAGGTGTGTTGGTCCTACAGAAACCCATTTTTGCCATTGGGAAGAGGTGTTGCATATTAGTCTGGCCCCTATCCTTTGATTCATCCAGCATGGGAAGCCCTACAAGGAGTTTGTGCTTTGTTGGCATAGCTCTCAGGGGTCATTAAGGTATACAAGCCACCACATTGCAACAAGGACTGGATGTCATAGTAGGGTTTTTGTGGTACAAGCTAGTATTTGTATCATGAATCTGAACCCACAATATACAGAACAAGAAGATAGCAACTCAATCAAATTAATTTTCTATACCTCTACTGTTATTCATTTCCTTATACCCATATAGATAAAGCTCAACAAAAGGGTCATCTTACCTTGAACAACGACATCTGGGCGTGCAGTAGATACTAAACGTCTGTTCAATGGATCTAACTCTCCTGGAGACAGGAATCCCTGGCAAAGTAAGAAATGAAATATTTTAACCTTTTCCTTTAATTGGAAAGGTGAGAATATTTGGGATATATATAACCAAGTATTATTCAATACGATGACATATAAACATATATGTATGTATGTATGTATGTGTGTTTGTGTGTATGTTTGTATGTGAGGCAACATAGCCTAGTGGTTAGGGTGTTGCACTCATGATCATGAGATTGTGGTTTCAATTTCTGGACCAGGTGGTGTGTTGTGTTCTTGAGCAAAATATTTCATGTCATGTTGCTCTGTGAATTAATAATCCAGTACTAATTCAACCGAGCACACACATATACATCACTATATAACCAACCACGAAGTCTCACGTTCAGGCCTATTGTGCAGTAGTGCCTTGAGTGTTTTCTACTATAGCCCCAAGCCAACCAAAGCACTGTGAGTGGATTTCATAGGAGGAAACTGAATGAAACCTGTCATGTGTGTGTGTGTGTGTGTGTGTGTGTGTGTGTATGTGTGTGTACCCTTGTTTTGATATCATGTGATAGTCATAAGTGAGCACCCTCATTACACAAGTGAAGTTTTTATTGAAGGGCATGTGGTCATAGAAAATCCGCCTCAACAAATTCTGTTTGACCCATGCAAGCATAGAAAAACGGTTAAATGATGATGATGATATGATATATCAAATGAACAAAGAAGATCAGACCATTTTAGATGACTAACCTCATAGATGAGTCTCCCTACGACATACAGCGACTGAGACCACAAATGTGGTAATCTTCCAATAGCTTTTCTTTTTTGAGATTTAGGATTCTTAAATTCCGCATCAACCTAAGAAGGAAAAGAAGAAGATGTATACATATCAGTGTTTGTTTAAGAATTTATATACAGCTTGTAGATTTTATAGTTGTTATCCCACCACGCACCTTTCCAAAATTTCAGGCCTTGTGCTTATAATAGAATGGATTAATAATTCTTTAACCCTTTAGTATTCAAACTGGCCATATCTGGCCAAAATATTCTACGTGTTTTATATTCAAACTAGCCAAATCCAGCCTCTCACACCTACCCTACAATATCCTAAAAATAAGCTATTACATTATGAAAACCTCAAAGCTACAGATAATCCGTAATTAATTCATAACAATGTGAACGAATAGCCATAACATTTGACAGAATAATCTGAATGCTGAAGGGCTAAAGGCAGCTAGCTGGTAGAAGCTTTAGCATGCCACACAAAATGCTTAGTGGAAATGCCATCTGTCTTCATGTTCTGAGTTCAAATTCTGCTATGGTCAACTTTGCCTTTCATCCTTTTGGAAATTGATAAAATAAGTACAAATCAAGTGCTGGGGTTGATCTAATTGACTTGCCCCATCCTTTAAAATCTCAGACCTTGTCCCAATAACAAAAAGGATTAGTACAGTTGTCAATTAAGAGAGAAGAAACTGTAAAATGGTTGATCGAGGAAGAGTGGAATGTGAAATCAGGTTTAAGTGTTTGGTCAATTGGTTGATGACATAACTGTACACATCAGGTTAGGTTATCTGTTGGCTTTATAAAAGAATTGAGAATTCACTTGAATATGGCTGTGTGGTTCAAAAGTCTGCCTTGAAACCAGAAGGTTTTGGGTTCAGTCCCACTGTGTTTCACCTTGGGTAAGCGTCTTCCATGAAAACCCCAGGCCAACTAAAGCCTTGTCAGGGAACTTGGAAGATAGAAACTGAAAGAAGCTCATCATGTGTGTGTGTGTGTGTCTGTGTTGGTGTTTGTGTCACTCCTGATATTCGCGTGTTTGCTGCTTGTAAGCAAACAAATGGGCTGCAAACACGTGGTGCCATTTGTTTGCAGTTCAGCATGAAAGCATAACAGAGCCTGAAGCCATGTGATTGCAAAATGAACTCCTCCACTCCACAGCCATGTCTGCATCTGTGTGTATGTATTGACCTGCCTACCACAACAGAATTTCTCATCATCATCATCATCATTTAATGTCTGTTTTCCAGGCTGGCATGGCTTGGCAGGAACTGGTGAGGCTAGGGTCTGCACAAGATCCCATAGTATTTTGGCTTGCTTTCTATGGCTGGATACCCTTCTTAACGCCAATCACTCCACAGAGTGTATTGGGTGCTGGTACCATGTAAAAAGCACTCAATCTTGTGCCATGTAGAAAGGACACAGTACACTCTGTAAAGTAATTGACATTAGGAAGGGTATTATTCTGCTGTAGAAACCATCCCAAAACAGATCATTGGAGTCTGGTGCAGCTCTCTGGCTTGCCAGCTCCTGTCAAACCATCCAACCCAAGCCAATATGTTAAAAAAATGGATGTTAAGTACTGCCTTTGATCATGATGATGGAGTTTACCATTGTGTGGCACCTTGGGGAAGTGTTCTCTACAATAGTTCCAGGTTGACCAAAGCTGTGTGAGTGGATTGAGTATAGGAAACTGAAAAAAGCCCATCATGATGAAAAACAAACTGAAAAAAAAAAAACCTGATGTGCAGAAAATTTAGGTTACCTTTTCATGAGGTACCATGTAAAGCTCTGGAACCAGTGTTAAGCCTTCGTCATTTTTGTGAATGACATCATCCAAAAGAGACCGGTACCTTTCAGTCTGAATATAAATACATAAACAAAAGATTCTTCTATTAAAAGATTAAAAATTTCAAATCAGCAAAGATCAATTCTCTTTTACTCTTCTGCCAAAGTGAACTGAATACAAAATGACCTGTAAAATAGGGAATATGATGCATACACTCATATATCTGTTGTGTGTGTGTGTGTGTGTGTGTGTGTGTGTGCATGCACGTGTGTGTGTGTATGTATGTAAATGTATCCATGTATATGTATGAATATGTGTGTGTGTATATATGTAAGTGTGCATATATGGGCGCAAGTACATTTACATGCACATGTATACAAAACGCACAGAGGTACACAAATTCATGCACACAATTGCACTGTATTAGAAATATTACTTTCAAATAATACTTAAACTACAATGAGATTTCATGAAGAAAGTCATTAGAGTGACCCTGTCTGTATGAAGTTTAATATGTTTGGAGCAGTCCCATGAGAGCCAAAAATTAAATGAAAAATCTGAGCTCACAACAGCCATTATTGCCTGTGTTGCTTGCAAGGTTTTTTAAAAAGAACATAAAAACTAGTGTTTTTCTTCATAATTTTCATATAATATTCCAAAATATAGTCAAACAGATTTTTCAGAAGAAAATGGGGTTGGATAACCAACTGAATGATAGGAAACGTGTAACTCTGAGCACTGGAATTATGTGCCTTGCATTTATAACACACACACACACACACACATATGATGATTGCCTCATTTTAACAGATGACAGACGTCTCACGTTCAGCCTGATTGCTCTCATTCACCTTCATCCTTACATGTGCACAGATATGACTTTCCAGGTCAGCCAATGATTTACATGATATTAAACACAAGTGACGCATTGCTCTTGGATTTGCACAGGATTAATTTCATTAGTTTGTGGCAGCTGTTCTTGATGAAGCTGGAGGTGGCATTTCAGACCACGATTTGTCTTGCATGCCTTATTATTGCAGATCAGACATGTAGTGGAGCATTGGAGGTACTGGCAGCATTGCCACATGATCTGTTTGAGCCCATTGATTTATAAAGTTGCACATACAGACATGTACACAAATATAAGAAGAGAGAGAGAGAGAAAGAGAGAGAGAGAGAAAGAGAGAGAGAGAGTAGGAAAAAGAGAGAAATAGCAGTTTATCATGACACTGGATACTTCAGAGGTTGTGTTCCCAGTAAGTCTAAAGTATCTTCTGTTCTACATTACTCCACTCTTTAGTGGTCAGTACCAAGGAGCTATCTTGTGTCCAGAAGGTGAAAGAAAGATTGATGAGAGAGGATGACTCTTGTTTAATTAATTACAAAAAAAACAACAACCCAAAATACAACACACAACAGAATACAAAGAAAGAGGAAACCATACAGAGTCTTACCTGTTCCATGTTATTAGTGAAAAGTCCATCCAGAACGAAGTAGGTGAAGAACAGAGGCCACTCACACTCAATATGTTCAAACTTCATCAGCTCTCCAGGTTCATAATATAATCTGTTAGGATCCTACAATAAATAACAACAACCCACTTGGATCATAGACAAAAATACCCTCTTCTCTCTGAGTAACATTAATATTAGCACTGATATGAAAAAGCAGTTCTTTCTGAAGTATATTTAAAGAAAATACAAATATAAATGAAAAGTTAAGTTTTTTATAAATGAAGAGTTAAATTTTAACATTTAGTTTTTGCAGCAGAAGATGTATAAGAAAAACTCACCTCAATGGCTGTCTTGTAACCATCGCGGAGAAAGCGAGAACAACCATATCTGCCCTGGTAAAGGAAAATGTTAAAGAAATGATAAAGTGAAGAACAACAGTAAAGGTGGAAAGTGGGTGAGTAGCTATATAGATAGAAGTAGAGAGAGAGAGAGGGGGGGAGAGGGAGAGAGAGAGAGAGAAAGAGGAGGAGAGAGTGAGAGAGAGAGAGAACAGAGACTGGTGGATAGATAGATAGGGACATCCAGTCAGAGAGTGAGATAGAAATAGAGAGAGGAAGAGATAAGAGATCTGTGTTGAGTAAACAGGTGAATGATGTAAAAGGCTTGATGGCATTTCATCTGTCTTTACATTCTGAGTTCAAATTCCGCCAAGGTGGACGTTGCCTTTCATCCTTTCGGATCGATAAAATAAGTACTGGGGTCAAGCACTGGGGTCAGTTTAATTGGTTTGATCCCTCCCCGAAAACTTCTGACCTTGTGCCAAAATTTGAAGCCAATATGAATCAGTGCATCAAACAAAAATACTGTTATTGACTTAACCCTTTAGAGTTCAGATTATTCTATAAAACATAACATGCTTATTGATTCACATTGATTTGAATTAATCATGCATTATCTCATATCTTCAAGATCTTGATCGTCTAATTACTTAATGTAGAATAACATTGTAGGGTAGGTGTGAGAGCCTGGATCTGGTCAGTTTGAACATAAAACAGATTAAATATTTTGGTCAGATATGGCTGGTTTAAATACTAAAGTGTTAACAAGCTTTTATACTAAGGAAGACATAGTTATTTGATAAATGAAGTCAAAGATGAAGTACTGGGATAAACGATTGATTAAAAATCTTTGAAAGCAGTGTTACAGCAGGCCAATAGTTCAATGACTCAAACTTATATATAGAAGGATAAAAGACAATCATAAAAAGAAAATATGTCTTACTTGTAATTTTTCTTGAATATGTTTTTTAGTTTCCAGAATGAGTTCAGGTTTATCACAGGCAAAAGCAGGATAGCTAATCACACTTAATAAACCAGCATCAATTTCCTGCATAGAGACAGAGAATGAAAATGAATAAACTGTTAAACAATACATCAGGAATATATCAATATAGTGGCTCTTCATTAGTTACGATGACAAATGTTTCAGCTGATCCGATCAACAGAACAACCTACTCAGGACATTAGCATGAATGTGGCTGATCATTCCACAAACAAGCATACCCTTAACATAATTCTCAGGAGATTCAGTATGACAAAGAATGTGACAAAGCTGGCCCTTTGAATTACAGGTACAATTCATTTTTGCCACACACACACATGTATATATCTAAACACATTATAATCATATGCAGGTTAAAATCAAATAACTTGAAAACAGAATAGACAAAACAAAATATGTTACCTTTGAATTAGATTCCCGAGGTAACATCGAATGGAATATAGCCTGAAATTAGAGGAAATGATTAAAAGGTGTTATTTCAGATAACGATTCTGCCAGCTCTCCCACCTTAATAATAATAATAACAACAATACTTTCTACTGTAGGCACAAAACCTGAAATTTGGTGGGAGGAGCCTAGTTGATTACACTGACCTCAGTACTCAGCTGGTATTTGTTTCATCGACTCCAAAAGGATGAAAGACAAGGTCAAACTTGGTGAGATTTGAACTCAATACCACTAAGTGTTTTGAAGATCAGTTCATTATGGTTTTATTCAACATTCAAGCAAGGTCGTTGCCAGTGGCGCTGGACTGGCTCCTGTGCAGGTGGCACGTAAAAAACACCATTTTGAGCGTGGCCGTTGCCAGTACCGCCTGACTGGCCTTTGTGCCAGTGGCACGTAAAAGCACCCACTACACTCTTGGCGCAGTTGGCATTAGGAAGGACATCCAGCTGTAGAAACTCTGCCAGATCAGATTGGAGCCTGGTGTAGTCATCTGGTTTCACCAGTCCTCAGTCAAATCGTCCAACCCATGCCAGCATGGAAAGCGGACGTTAAACGATGATGATGATGAATAATAATAGTAAAACTTACCTGACATTGTTGAGCTTCATCAGGCAAAACATGAATCACTGAGTTGGGACCGCCACGTGACCCAAAAAGGTCAAGGCCATCAATAGCTTCTAAAGCAGCCTACAAATAACAAGTAAAATTTCATTACTACTACTACTACTACTACTACTACTACTTAAATGAAAAGCGTTTAATTTTTTTATTTGTTTATTTTGTTTTGGTGTTGGTAATGCAAGAGAATATAATTGTGGTGGAGGTACTGATGATCATCATTATCATAATCATCATAATAAGCTAATGTTAGAGGCAATGATGATGATGATGAGGAGGAGGAGGAGGAGGAGGAGTAGGAGGAGTAGGAGGAGGAGGCGTGTGGTAATGGGTGGTGGGAATGGAAGTGATGATGATAACTGTGGTAGCAGTGATGATGGTGGTGATGCGATGGTGGTAGTGAGAGCTAATGGTGATAGTGGTGATGGTGATGATGGTGGTGGTGAGAGGCGAGGATGATGATGGTTGTGGTGATGGTTGTTCTAGTAGTGGTGGTAGTAGTGATGGAGAATGACGATAGTGATAATGGTGATGATGTTGGTGGGGAGGAGGAGGATGATGAGGATGATTACAAAAGCAATGAAAATGGAGGGAGGGTATAGTAATCTAAGTTGTGATAACAGCAGAGATGATGATGATGATGATGATGATGATCACAATTATAATCATATTAGTAATAGTAATATCAATGGTGATGATGATGATTAAATTCATAATACTGATGATGATGATGACGATGATGAGAATGTTGCTGTTGTTGCTTTTAGTGATTGTTGTTGTTATGATTATAACATAAATTAACAATTACCTTGGCCATCCCAATAGAACTTGAATTGAGTTCTGGCAATCCATGGTTGGTTTTGTCACCTCGTTCCCAAATACCATAGTCCTGAAAGAGAAAGCATTCAACTTTTAAGCAAACATCATCATTTAGCATCTGCTTTCCATGCTGGCATGGGTTAGATGCTTTAACTGAAACTGATAAACTGGAGGGCTACAGCAGGTTCCAATATGGTTTGGTATGGTTTAGATGCCCTTCCTAATGCCAACCACTCCAAGAGTATAATGGGTATTTTCTACATGTCACAAGCATGGGTACCAGTTATGTGACACCGGCATTGGTCATGGTTATGATTTCACCTGGCTTGACAGGTCTTCTCAAGCATGGCACATCACCAAAGGTCCAGTCACTTGTCATTGCCTCCATAAGGCCCAACGATCAAAGGGTGTGCTTTACATGCCACTGGCACAAGTGCCAGTTATGTGACACCAGCATCGGCCATACAAAGAAATATCTTTTCTCTTTTATTTGGTTCAGCCATTAACCTGCAGACATGCTGAGGCACTGCCTTGAAGAATCTTAGTTGACCGAATTGACCCCAGAACATATTTTTTTAAAGCCTGGTACTTATTCAATCAATCTCTTTTGCTGAATCACTAAGTTATGGGAACAGAAGCACACCAACATCAGTTGTCAAGAGGTGGTGAGGGATAAACACAAACACAGACACACACACCCCTCCACACACATATATATGATGGTCTTCTTTCAGTTTGTGTCAACCGAATCTACTCACAAGGCTTTGATCAGCCCAAGGCTACAGTACAAAACACTTTCCGAAGGAGCCACGCAGTGGGATTGAACCTAGAACCATGTGGTTGGAAAGCAAACTTCTCAACACAACAGCCATGCCTATATAAAAAAAATCATATATTTCTTTAAGACATAAGAAATGGTTTCTGATTACGATACAAGACCAGCAATTTTGAAGGAAGCAAATTAGCTGAAACCATCAACCCCATTAACTGATTCCGAATTTTGGCACAAGGCCAGCAATTTCGGGGAAGGTGGTAAGTAGATTACATCAACACCAAAGTTCAACTGGTACTTATTTCATTGACCCCAACAGGATAACAGGCATAGTCAACCTCAACAGAATTTGAACTCAGAACATAAAGATGGATGAAATGTTGCTAAGCATTTTACCCAGTGTGCTAATGATTCTGTCAGCTTGCCGTCTTAATAATAATAATAATAGTAGTGACACTTTCTGTTATAGGCACAAAGCCTGAAATATTGGGAGAGGGGGAGCGGCTAAGTCCATTACATCAACTCCAGAGTTCAACTGGTGCTTATTTTATCAACCCCAAAAGAATGAAAGACAAAGTGGACCTTGGTGGAATTTGAACTCAGAACGGAAAGACAAATGAAACACTGCTAAGCATTTTGCCCAGCATGCTAACAATTCTGCCAGCTTGCTGTCTTATCAACCCCAGGAACTGACAGGTGCTATATTTTATTGGTGATGGTATTGTTTCTGTAAACTTGTATAAGAATCATTGTAGAATATGAAAATTTACCAATCAAGACCCAAAACAAAAAGACACAAAGGGAGTGGTTCAGTTTATAAAAAAAAATCCTTTTATACTTACTGGGATACGGTAAGCAGCTTGAATGTAAAATACCAGATTCTGTATAAAAGCAACTTCGTCCAATGAAAATATAATTTTTAAACCTAATGAAATAATAATAAAATAACACTATAAAAAATATATAAAAATAATGTACTGAATAAATATGAGACAATAACATTTAACAGAATCACTTTGAGCCAATGTGAAAGAGAGAAAGAGAGAGACTCTACACTGTGGCACAATCTGTTGGAAATAAAAATAGCAGCAACATCTCCCTCTCAAATCATACTCTACAGTCTTAAGGGGGAAAAAGGAGGGACACAAAGGATGGTGTATTCTTAAATATACTATGCCTAAAGAAAAAAACAAGATGGTCATGGCAGGTGATTGGACAGGTGGATGGATGGATGGACAGATAAATGGATGGATAGATAAATGGATGGATAGACAGACAGGTGGCTGTCTGGCTGGCTGGATGGACAGACACCTACCATCTACTCCACAATGATAATCCACATTTGCAATCCAACAACTTACCCACAATATATATAAATGGATGGATGAATGAATGGATAGATGGATGGACGGACAGATGGACAGATGGATGGACAGATACATGGATGGATGAAAAGTCAGATAGATGGATGGATAGATATATGGTATCAACTAGATTAATACTGGGAAATAACAGCCTCAGCTTCCATCATGATTTATAGACAACTCTGGAACCTGGCACATGTGTTCCTCATTGTGTCCTGGGGAAGATCTTCAAATACCTCCTTGAACACAATCACCAGCTTGGCTTTAGTGTTGCAGGCAGAGCAGTTGGTATCTTTTTCAATTGCACCCCAAATATAGCAATCTATGGTATTACAATCAGAGGAATTAGGAGGCCAACAATTAGGGCTGGTGTAGTCATAAAAATTCTCCAACAACCATTTCTGATTCTTTCTGGAGGTATGGCAAGGAGCTGAATCTTGCTGCCACACATACGGCCTTCTAGCAGCAACCCTCTCCAGCCAGGTTTTGACCAGTCTCCAGCAGTTTCACATAATGATCAGAATCGATCTTAAGACCCTGTTCATTGATGTGGGGAGGCATGATATTACCCTCACTGGAAACACATCCAAAGACCATCCTCGTTTTGGGGGAATTTGGTTTCCATAATATCCATGTAACACCTTACAGCCTTTATAGGGTTCATAGAGCATTCAGCAGCAATCATGATGTTGGCATTTTGACACCTGGCTTAAATCATCATGGTACACGTAACTCTTTTCCAATATTCAGAAGGCTTCTAGCATTCTATGTCAGCTAATTTTTTTCCCAATTACAACTTCAACCTTTATACTCTCCAATGCTATTAACTATTCACCAATAATACATTAAACTGTTCCTTAAACAAGGAGACCAAAAATCATCAAATTTAGCCTGAACATCCTCCGTCCTACTTATAGTGAAAAATAAATTAACAAGCAACACATACCTGAGGCTGTCATTTCAGACAACATAAGTACATACAGTGATGTGGCATCTATTTGCAAATGACCCCACTCAAGATCGCCTTCAACAGGTTGACATGTCTCAGAGTCATATTTTGCATGAAGTGAATCCACTGCGCTTTGTGTCACTTTGAACTTCTCCAGTTTATGCACTTGCATTGTCATGGCTCGTAAAATTCCCCGCATCAGCTTCACAACAGACTGTGAATTTAATGAGAGTAGCAATATTAAAAACAAGGATAAAGAAAAATGTAAGATTTTTACATAGAATTAATCCATAAATATTTGGGTTCTTTTCTTTAGCACATTAACTGCCACATCCAACTCATACCTACAATTCATTCATTGCTTTAGTTTTTAACCTCAACTCAAACTGATAAAGCTGGTGTCCACAGAAACCCTATATCCACACAAACACACAGAAATTGCACATTAGCATAAGCAGGACAACAAATTAGCATAAACAATGCTACATTGGGAATGCACCTTCACTGATACGAGATTGAGGCAATGAAAGAACGTCTATATGGTTGACCTGCTAGAAATAGTAACCAATTTCTCTCTCTTTCTCCATCTCTCTCTCAGATTATACCCTGCTGTCTTAGAAAAGGACATATTGCATATTGTGCATTATGCCTGAGTAAAAGGAGGAATGGCTGCAGTTGGAGTACCTTTGAACATAGTTCTGCTAGATGGGGTTAGCCTGGGCTAAACAATAAATTATTAAATTCAACTTACGATGAAAGTAAACAAACAAAGTTTGCTTTAGAAGTGTTGAGATGTAATGAAAGGAAGAGAAATAAATTTTTTAAATTCTCAAATGCATGATAATGGTAACAAATAGCCGGATCAGGATAAATTATCCATACATTGCAGAAAAATACGTTACTGGCCAGTCATGAGACTCAAACTCACATCCCTGTGATTACTCGTCAAGTGCTTTACCATTAAGCTAAACTGCCCAGTCACAGATTTTTCTGCAATTTTAGAACTTATAAATTTAGCTTCATAAGACGCTAACGTTAAATTCAACTTACGATGAATGTAAAACAAAGTTTGTTTTAGAAGTGTTGAGATTAATTTTGTAACTAAGCTACAGATCAATTTCTTATTTATTCCAAATATTCAAACCCCACCACCACCACCACCACTACTACCATGTGATTTGAAGTTTGCTTCCCAGCCTCATGGTTCCAGGTTCAGCCCCACAGCGTGACACCTTGGGCAAATGTCTTCTATTATAGCGTCAGGCTGACCAAAGTCTTACAAGTGGATTTGGTAGATGGAAACTGTAAGAAGCCTGTCATATGCATATATATTTATGTTTGTTTTTGGGCCTGTGTTTGTCCCCCACCACTGCTTGACAACCAGTGTTGGTTTGTCTATATCCCCATAACTTAGTAGTTTGGCAAAAGAGACTGATAGAATAAGTACAAGGTTTAAAAACTACTACTATTACTAAAAAATTCAAAGTCACCTACTTGCTCTAACTCGTATGCTTTCGATCGATCTTCGTCAAAATCTGCCGTTTTCCGATAGGCCAGAGCCAATCCCCATACTGCCATGACACTGTAGACATTGTCACGCACCCAAGCATGTCGGTCTTTAGTGGTAGTTATCAGTCCACTTGCTACATTCTGAAAGTTTACAAGAATAATATGTTAGATTTTGTAAAACATAAAACAAATTTCAAAGAAATAAAACATGGAGAAAGACAAATAAAACGAAATGCCTGTGTTTGTGAGGTTCAGTGGGTTGTCTATTAACTGAAAGGGTTGAAAAGGGTGACATCCTACATTGCACTAAATAAGGTCCACATTGCTCTATGAATTAACTTTATTCCTCTACTTGTTTCAGTCATTTGTCTGGGACCATACTGGAGCACTGCCTTGAAGGGTTTTAGTCAAACAAATTGACCCCAGGACTTATTTCTTAGGCCTAGCACTTATTTTATCGGTCTCTTTTGCCGGACCACTAAGTTACAGGGACGTAAATACACCAACATCAAGTGGTGATAGGGGGACAATTAACTGATGCTGGTCAATTTGTTTGTTTGTAGATCAAAAGTTTTCTCCATTTTCTGCTTATTTAAATCTGATTCCTGATAAACTCTTGTTTATTCTGTTATTACCTGTACCCTATGAGCATAGTGTGCTTGCATACCCATGCCCAGGGTTAACATAGGTAAAAGATACCAGTAGTAAGAACGGATATTCTTATCCCTTAGTTGGTTATTCCAACTGCTAACTCTGCTTACCACACACACACACACACACACACACACATATATATATGGTCTGATCAATAAATATCCGGACTGCTACCATAGTAACGAAGCTAAAGCATGCAGAGTGAAGCTGTTTGACACAGATTGACCTTGAGCTCTGCTGTGCATGTGCACTAAGTTTTAACATTCTAGCTCACTTCCACTGTTTACTGCAGTGCTTAGCAGAGTTCAAGGTCAATTTGTGCCAAGAAGCTTCACTCTCTGTTATTTAGCTTCGTTACTATAGCAACAGTTCAGATACTTATTGATCAGACTACATATGAGTTTGTCCCCACACAACCACTTGACAACTGGTGTTGGTGTGTTGTTTACGTCCCCCATAACTTAGCAGTTCAGTAAAAGAGACTGATAAAGTAAGTATCAGACTTTAGAAAAGACAAAAATAAGTACTGGGGTTGAAACATTTGACTAGGCCAAAGTCAAATGACTGAAACAAGTATAAAATACAAAGTACCCACCAAGCTAGTTCAAGACTCAAGCCCATAACCTTATGATTGTGAGCCCAGCATACTTACCACAGAGCTACATGCTTTTACAGTAAAAGAAAAAATGTGGTGAGTAAACATAGAAGAAAATAGAAGCATACATTTGGATGTTATTCTAGTTGTTGCAGTCAAGCTGAAAAAAAAATACCACATCAGTGTATAGCTGCAGAGATATTGTTACACTGTAAATGGACTGGCTCCAACAATTCATACCCAAATATATGAATTTGTGGTTAAAAAGGAAAAAGAGAAAGAATACAAAATGAAAGCTTCAGAAAAAATCATGACAGTTTACAAAACTGAGGAAGGGGAAAAGCAGTGAATGAATCTTAGAGGTCAAATAATGTTTTCTAAGTTGATTAAATTTAAACGACAGGACGGTAATAGGAACTGATTGAAAAAAAACTGTGGCATTGCGTCATATTGCAGAAACATCTAATCCAAATTATCATGGAAAAAGAAATCACTGAAAATGATTTTGAGGTAAGAATGCAAAGCTCATTCTCAGCTTTATTTTTAAGCTTTTACTGGTTTCGATCATTAGACTGCGACCATGTTAGAGCACTGCTTTGGAGGATTTTTAGTCAAATGAATCAACCCCAGTATTTATTATTTTCTTTTAATTAAGCTTTGTACTTATTCTATCGATATCTTTTGCGGAACTGCTAGGTAATGGGAATGTAAACATACCAATATTGGTTATCAAGCAGTAGTGGGACAGGCGCACACACATATTGTAGGAGCACTCCGTTGGTTACGACGATGCAGGTCCCAGCTGATACGATCAATGGAACAGCTTGCTCGTGAAATTAACGTGCAAGTGGCTGAGCACTCCACAGACACGTGTACCCCTAACGTAGTTCTCGGGGATATTCAGCGTGACACAATGTGAGACAAGGCTGGCCCTTTGAAATACAGGTACTACTCATTTTTGCCAGCTGACTGGACTGGAGCAATGTGAAATA
>NC_068987.1:15629733-15634703 GCF_001194135.2 Octopus bimaculoides | reverse complement strand
GTTTTCATTTCATATTATGATTTTTCTTCCTTTTTTTCTTTTCTTTTCTTTTTTTTCTTTTTTTTTTTTTTTTTACCAAAATCTCATATATTTGTGTATGAATTGTTGGAGCGAGTCCATTTACAATGTAACAATATCTGTAGCTATACATCAAAGTGATACCTGTTTTTTCAGACTTTCTGCAGTCAGTAAAATAACATCTGAATGTGTGTTTCTTAACTATTTTTATCTGTGTTCTCCCACCTACTTTTACTGTGAAGGCATATAGGCTAATGGTTAGGACATTGGGCTCATAGCCATAAGGTCATAGGTTTGGTTCTTGGACCAGGCAGTGCCATTGTGTCTTTGAGTAAGGCATTTCTTTTTACATAGCTCCAATGTAATCAGCTAAAAATGAAAAGATAGAAAGCACCCTTGGAGCAAGGTTTTCCTATAGCCTGATACCCTTCTAGATGCCAACCCTCACCTGTTTCCAAGCAAGGTAAAAATCCCCCCACCCCACGATCAATATTTGAGTGGGTCACATTTGTGCTAATACAATGATATGATTTCTGCAAGAGATCAGACTAAATCCTGATTGTTGAAACTTAGCAATCTGATTTTGATTCCTATGTGCTTGCAGTTGCCAAATATTCCTGTTACACACCAAAGAAATGGGAAAAATTACACCATTATGCAAATAGAAAAAAAAGCCTTGTGCAAGTGGCATGAGAAGTAGGAAGAAGTGGGAATTGAAGACGTTGATGGCAACAACAAGCCCCTCTCCTATGAAGACTTAAACCCTTTCGTTACCAACCTGGCTTAAACAGGCTCTGGCTCTGAGTACAAATGTCTTGTTTACATAAATTTTGAATTAAAATCTTCCACTAAACCTTAGTTACAATTTATGTTCCTAACACTAGCTGAATGATAACTCAGTTATTTTACTAAATTCTTTGTTATATTTAAAGCAATTGAAAGAAACACAGAGCATCTCAACAGAAATACGGTAATGAAAGGATTAAGGAGTTGACAGAACCCAAAGTATCAAGTTCAGATAGAGAATAAGAGATTTCTCCTCAAGTGGTTTTAGTGAAATAATTAGTGCTTGAAGCATAAGACTGACTTTCTGAAAACGATCCAAAAATTGAATGAAGCATGAAATGGTAGTACTGAATTCTTGTACGGAAGAATCAGAAAATTCACAAATATAGTAAAAGCAGCCAACCTTTGAATCCTTTTCATAAAAATAAAAATCCAACATTACCGATAATACCACGTTTACTTTTTATTGTTTGAATTTTTCGACCTGTTGCATAAAATATTAGAAAATGTGTATATTTGTTTTTGTTAAATTACCTATAATTTTCTTCAAAGGACTGATAGAAATATAAAGCGAGTATATTTTTGAGTGAATCACGTATGAACTTCGTTAATCGGGGATTTGGTTACATAAAGCAGGAATAACTAATTAACAACGGCCGTTGTTCCTACTTACAACCACCACCACCAACGACAATGTAACTTTGCTAAAGATGATGTGTTTACGTGTTAGGAGCATCCATCGTTGGTTTGGCACCAAGCCAACCTTATTCGAGCAGACCTCTGATCAAAGGCCTTCAAACAGAGACCATCACATCTCGTTTGAGTATCTAGGACTACATTATCCAATGTGATCTTCCTTTTACCAGGACGGTAAACTATGAGCCGAGAAATATTTAGCAGCAAATTCTAACAGGTAGAGAAGCTCCCCGTGTTGTGATTGTTGATAATCATACAGAATTGCGTTGTATAAGATTAATAAAAAAAAATCACCAATTGTTACTAAGAACAATTGTATTCCAGGCGTTTAAAATAAGGTTATTACCCAATCTCAAGACTAATATCATTTGTGATTCCCTGAAATCAAAGACTGAATACGATCCCTTCTTTATTAAAGATCTGACAATTAGAGAATGCAACTAACAAGATACAAACGAAATTTTAAAAAAAAGTTAGAAGATTAATTTATTCACCTGTTTTCTATTTTTATTTGTAACTTTAATTAATTTCTTTAAAAATTTCTATACTATTTTAAAAAAAATTTCTATACTAAGATCAGAGGAAACGGCAAACATGAGATTACTTCGAAGTGAGCCAGAGTGAGTCTCGACGTAATCGCTCGCTGTGCTAGAAATAACAGCCAAATCTTCCCCTACTGTTTTGAAATAACGATTCATTGACTAATGTAGTCTTTAATATATAACAAAACAAAATTGATAAGGTTTGAGCAACTCAGATAATCGGTCTGCTTGAGCAAGACTGAGCAAGGGCTATATAACAACTTCGAAAATAGAAATTTTATTTCTGGATATTTCGGACTCAACGTTTTCAATGTAATTTAATTTTTATACTTAAATTCCATTCATATCTATGATGCAGTGTAGGAATATAAATCTACTCTGATACCTCACAAGTATTTTATTTTATCAACCCGGAAACACGGGCATAACTACAGAAGTGTACCCAAGTTATCCGAAACTCCTCCTCCAAATATATATACATATAACTTTTCCTGATATATCCGTAATCTACAATATCTAAGATGTATTTCTGGAAAATTTCATAACAAAATATGGCTTTTAAAGAAAGTTAAGAGAAACAAAGTCGGATGGAAGTACACTCTGATGTACCTTTAGTAAAAAACCCCCCAAAAAAAACAACTCATGCTGGCCTAGTCGAGCAGACTGGTGAACAAGGGAGGTATTAACCGTGACAACCTCGTCTTTTGTTCTTTTTAGATATAGTATATCTAGGACTACACCTTCGAATGTGCCAGTCAGGTGCCGTTAGCGGAGCACTTGGACAAGGTCTTCAGCCTGGATTTAACTTCCGTCCTGCGACCTCATATTCAACCTATCAGCCACAGAGGGCCGTTGTTGTTTCGCCTCAGATCAAACCTTGATCGATCAGACGACCCATGATCGAAGAGTTCCAACTGTAATCATCCCCATTTTATTTATCTGTGTTGATATTATCCAATGCAGTTGACTTTTTGCCGGAATGGTAAAGTAAGGACTGGGGGGAGATTTGGATGTCGATTCTAGCATATAGAATGACCATGTAGAAGCTCCCTCGAGAAGTCCTCCGCTGTGAGTGAGGAATGATTTGAGAAAAATTTGACACGAGTTGCATCCTGCAGCATTTTGATAATGTTAATATAAATTACCTTTTCTTATCGATGATTGACTGAGCAAGAGAGAGGAGGGGTGTTGTAAGGCAGTGTCTTCTAATGAAGAAGATAAGTTTCTGAATTATGCTGTACCTGTAGCGACTGATAAGAACTGCCAGCGGGTTTAGGAGGGTTAAGCAACCACCATTATATTTCTTTTAGCCAAAATTATTCATTTGTAGTTCGGTGTCACTAATTCCTGTTTCTGTAATTATCTATTATCGATAGACTAAACAATATTGATACATCAATGAATAATTAAAATTTCAGACATCTAGCAATAACGTTTCTAGTCGAAAATAAGTTGTTTTTTTTCTTTTCACTAGCAATTAGCCAAAAATGGTAAGTACCTTAGTACCTTAATGATTATTGTTGAATACCAATAATAATAATAATATAATAGTAATATTAATAATACAAAAAATAATCTACTAAGAAATATTTATTATTAGAAGTCTTTAGTGGACGGCAATATCGAACAGCACCCAGCATTATTAGTTCTTATTGACCCGGGGTCAATAAGCACTGATAAATCAATACCTTAAATTGATGGCCTTACTTCAAATGAGAAATCATTATTGTTATGAAAAGAAATTTTAATTTTAGTCGTGATTTAGCTCCAAATCGGTTCTGATCACAGCTGCAGACAAGAAGTAGGTACTCAGAAATCGGTTAGACACACCTGAAAAGTGCAGTTCCCTCTACCGACAGAGTATAAATAAATATCTATATTTATTTACACTATATCTATATTAAAACATCACAATTATTAAAATATGAGTTCCCCTAAAAATTATCAAACCCTCGTAGAGCTAATATCTGGCTCTAGACCTGGTTCTAATCAATTAGATCTTATAATTAAAGACATTCCAGGCATGACCATCTCGATTTTTTTCTGGTATGATGCATCAAGAACTATATTATTCAACATGTCTCGTTTTTTTTAAAGATGAGTTGGGTGCAATTTGAGTGAGATTTAGCTACAATTTCAAGCATGTCAATGACTATGTAAAGGCTTTTTTCGTTGATGTTAGTTCATGCTTTTTGTAAGTCTAATACTAATTAAGTTAATCGAAGTAGGTTAATCCGAATCGTGCAAGCATTTGTCTCAACGTAACGACTTACTAAGTAGAAATATATTAAAAGATAGTCAAGGGGGTGGGGGAAACAATTGAAGAAATTAATAATTTAGCTGTTGTGTAATAGTTTTCTTCTGCAAAATAATGAATCCTTGTGGTTACCTAATGAATATAATAAAAGAAACTATCCTTTCTTTGACACAATGCCAATTATTGAATGACAGAGGTATGCTATTATCAACTGCATATTGACACAAGAGCTGGTGAAAGTAAAGTCAACCCCAGCTGCATTTGAACTCAAAGTACTAAAAACATTAATGTAATATGATCTAACAAACACTATCCCAATTCGGTAATTTCCTAGTGCTTTAAGCATTTAACAGTGAGTTGATGTAAATATAAACAATTACAAGGGTACATGTGTACTAACTATATCACAACGTTGTAGGAAGCTTTTTAAATGCATATTAATTTTTTTTTTTTGTTCTAAGTTTATATATTTCGTACACGAAAGGGTGACATACACATAAATCGTGGATGTATGAATGTTTATATGTCGATACTCTAAATGGTAATTTCTAAAAGACAACAGATACTGAATATGTGAAATAAATACTTCGAGACAACGTTCGTTGATATTACATACAATACACGATAGACTGACGCGAAAGTGTGTGGGTGTGTGTGTGTGTGTATATATA